>NW_019211455.1:29067652-29215319 GCF_002443255.2 Varroa destructor | reverse complement strand
TATATATTTAATATGGAAGAAGCGAGTTTCAAAGAAAACTCGCTTTTCGTTTTTTGAACATATAGCATTGAACAGCACGAGTTTATGCTCTGACCGCGAAGAGACAGCATGGGTACGTTTTTGGCACTGGAACAAATAGCGCGTTCCAACTTCGTATACGTACAAAGAAGGAGTTCAATACGGCCAACACTTCAAATGTGTCAGCAATGCTTTGCTTGGCCATTACTCGGGCCGTGAATATGTATCTTTAAGTGGCTAAACAGCAAATAACGTGGCGCGGCATGATGCAAGCGACATCTGTAGAAGCAACAGGCAAATATTTTTCTCAACATTTTATCACTCACCCGTGTATGTATCTAATGTAGTGGTTCTTTGCAATACGTGAGCAGTTGTAACATTGCGGTTTCACCCAAGGGGTCCAAAGTCCGGTCTGCATTACTGCCGTCGATGATACGGCCGACCCAACACCGGCGCAGCCAGACCCTGAAGCCGATTTCTCGTGTCTTGCCGACTCGACTGGCTGGCATCTTGCTCAGACAGATACTACGGGGAAAGAGAATGAAAGAACACTAAGCATACTTTGAGGGGGCACACATTCAGAGGGAGTTGGTGTCTGGGGGACACTGCGCTAGCGGTAGTGGGCGAATGCATGAATATGGCAAAGTACGTGCAGGGGCGCAAGTGTTCGCTGTGCTGGCTGCGACTACTGGACCGGTCGTGGTTCAATCGCAGCGAAGCATATCGCTCACTGTATAAACCGGATCCTTCTAAGGTTCGCAGAAGTAAAATGCCCCCACTCAATGCATGCGTTGGGTGTTGGGCTCTACACATCCTCTTTACCTATCTCTACCTTTTTCCTTCGCTACGGCATCATCCCAAAAAAACTTCAACAATAGATACAGAAGGTGGTTGAGGGGGTGCACGTATTTTTCGGTTGTAACTACAGCGACCACTCCGCCACCGAGAGGCACAGGAGTTTTGCTAAACTCCACTTTCGATAACCGGTTGCCTCCCCCTTTAGCTGTCCGCTGTACAAGTACGAGAAGGACTGCCTGCTGCGCTGTATCCCGTTGCCTAAACACGATCCCAAAGCCTATAGTGGCCGGTCTGCGAGTGGACGTCCTACTTGCGAGCAGTCCCTGCTGTAATTTTAAGGGTAAACTTCAACTTAGTGATAATATCATACAATGTGCGTACGTATCAAAGAGCATTACCAGTACCTCTGTATATTAGAATGCATTACACGTGTGATATTTTCACTATTTCTTAACGTTTGGCCGTTTTTTCTCATCACCTACTTTTATGTCGGCTAATAATTATAAAAGCATTCATTGACTGTCCTACAGCA
The DNA here is from genome assembly GCF_002443255.2 of Varroa destructor. Taxonomy (NCBI): domain Eukaryota; kingdom Metazoa; phylum Arthropoda; class Arachnida; order Mesostigmata; family Varroidae; genus Varroa; species Varroa destructor. The sequence goes on along the minus strand of NW_019211455.1, from coordinate 29,213,971 downwards.
GCGTTTGGTGTGTTGCGACTATTGTAAACCGAAGAGCAGTTATTACTCACAGCAAAAAGGGCGCATACAGACATAGTTTATATATCGCCATACATCTTTTCGTTATCCTCGTTACCTCATGATGCAACTGCGCCGTGATGGCCACCCTCGCGACAGTCGCCACCAGCACGATCGCCAGAACTGTCGGTAGCAATAAATAGTCCCAATCTCTCCCATGTGAGATATTCCCATCGCCGTATAGTTGTCCTGAATGGGAAGTGCGAGAGCGTGAAACAGGGGTAAAAGTTCGGACGAATGTCCGATTGGGGACAGACAGTACACAAGCCCTTCGTAGATTTATTTCATTCGATTACCGATATCCTCGAAGTGCCCTCCCATATCCCAACTAGATCTATCTCTGGACCAGCCTCTGCAGTTCCCCATTCAATACATTTCACGACTACACCATCATAGAGCATCACAGCGTGAACTACAATGTTAATGCGACCGCGCTGGTAGATCTAACACTGCTGACAAAGAGCGTCTCCTTCCTTTTGTAGTTTTCGATTACAATTTGATATAATTGTATTCCTACGCGAGGTGGTCTTGACCGCTCTATTCCCTTTGCCATAGCACCTTCCTTTCCTAACTTAATCGAACTAAAATAAACAACGCCAAGCTCACAAGCAAGACGAGACACTACAAGCGCTAGCAGGCAGGAAGCCAGTCGGTTACGATCTCTTCCCTTTGGGTCCAGCTACAGCCTGTACATACAAACATTGGTTGCGATGGCACTATCCATCGCTCTCGCACTCTACCATGCAGCCAACCACATTGCATAGCTCGCTGCCATCTTCATGAGGCTAATGTTCAAACGAGGCCCACGGGGCCATCCACTGGACGTGGCGGCCATGACTGAAGCCGCCGCTTTTGCATGTAGTCGCTTGGGCAGGAACAACGGTCGCGCATCTCAACCATGGGACGAGCGGACGGTGCCCGGCATAGCTCGTCGTATCGCCACCCTACCGCCCCTAGACAGCTTTGCTTTTTCGCGTAAACCGCATGGTCACCTTTCCCAGGGGGGAGACAACCGAGAGCCGAGCAATTCGCTGAACAGCGTTTGTTTACCTTTTCTTGAACCCTCAGTCGTCACAGCATGTGCCTTTCGTATTGTACGAAATTCTATTTAATCAAAGAAAGGTATGAAAAAAGCGAAGCCACATGACAGGGTGGTGGCAACGCTGATTGACGAACTAAATCATTTCAACACACGTAGTACATGCAATCATTGTGTACGTCGTTGCCATCATTTGCCACTCTCCTATTGACGTTACACTGCACAACATTATACGCAGTCACGAGTGAGTCACTTTTTGACTTCTCAATAAAGTCCTCCACTCGCGTTTCTCGGAATTAATTTCCTCAACTATCAGCTAAATACATTAGTTCTTTTTGCTTTATCCGCAGCAATAGCCGAAACGAAAATCACCGGCGGTAGACAGCCGTGGAAAAGATAGGTATACATGTATTTAATAGTTAATCTTGGCTTTAAAAAATGCGTAGAACTTACCTAAAAGGTACAGCGATAGGTTGGCACATACATACATACGCCAGACAACAGTAAAGGTAAACCGGCATTTTTGGCCCCTATCTCCTCTTACAACGATGCTTTGAACCACCTCTCAGTCGATAAAATTAACTAAATAGAAAAGTAACTGAATTACTGATACCACTTTAGGCACGTGATAGCAATGAAGAAACTTCAAACAGACATTTCAATTACATCACTCATATATTTCAGGGAACAAGCGTTGAAGCTAAATGAAGTACCTAATGCTACACATAACCCATTCACCTATCGTAACCGCAATCAATTATATTAGTTGATTGTATCTTGCGATCCGTCTATACATCGAAACACTGCTGTACTGCTTGTTGTGGCACGGGCTTCTGGTGGTTTTTGTTGTCACGGCTGCATTGCCCCTCGTTTATCAGGGAGCATTTAGACTTTGTCACTCCTCATTCTTCTTACTGTTCCATTCGCGACGTTGAAGCTTTTTTCTTAACTTTTCAACCGAGTCAGTTTTCTGAGCACTTTATCGCAGCCATCGTACGAATTCGTGTGTCTGCATGTACACGGGTATATGTGCGGGGCCATTACGGTAGCTCGGGCAGCGATCGCTATACCAGCCGCGGCATGAAATCCGTGGGCGTCCGCAGCCTCACGGGCATGCGATGCTTCTGCTGGCTTTGCTGTCGTCGTCAATGCCCCCGAGCAAAGCAACTGCCAGCAGTAGCATCAGTAAAAGGAGCAGCCTGATAGTCAGCAACGCCAGCATCGCCCTGCAAGTATCACATCTGTGTGTCTGTGCATGCGTTTATCTTAGTGTTTATCCGTCGATAAAATCTACGTGAACAGGGACTGAAGGACCAGGCAGCCTGTGCCGAAAGTCGCGGTAGGGCTTAGAGACTAAAGGATATTAATTGGCTTTCGACGATGGGTAGAGAGTTCTTAGTTTCTGGGCTCGCATCTTACTCGATTACAACGACACTACTAGAAGTGCTGAGTTTAGAAAAAAAAAAAAAAGGAAGACCAAAAATTCTTCCTGCCTCTATAGGAGCATCCGAAACAGCAGCGGTATCACCGCAGGCGCAGCAGCAGGAATGCTCCGAGTGACTGGCAAGGCGTCGGTTCGAAGACCCTTGAATGTGTGCGTCTGTCTGACGACCATTGGGTTCGCAGCTGCGGCTACCATTCGTCGGTTGGCTGGCCGGCAATTTTAGCCTTGCTGCCCCTATCGCTGGCCTCTCCCTATTAAACCGACCAATATGAAACATCCTTTCGACGGCAAACACTCAATGGGTTTCTCAAAGATACAGTCGTCATCGTCTTCATTTATTTAGTCAGTCCATTCTTCAAGACTGACATGGAAACTGTTGCCATGGCAACCGTTAGGACTATACAAAAAACAAAGACGTAGTCTCTTCGTCATCGTCCTTGTCATTCCCCTAATTACTTGAGGCAGGCTGAATAAGGTTAACGTCAGTCACCGCTTGCACATGGAGGCCTATCAAAACAACAAAATGCTAAAGAGAAAGGGAAATTTTATGAATACGGCCTTAGACAACGCTCGTCGACGCGGGAATGATGATTCAATGCACTGTCAAATGTATACTCATCATTTGAATTACCATATAACGGGGCATGCATATGCATAGTGGAACAGTTTAAGACAAGCTAACCACTACCAAACTAAGGTATGCCATATGCTGTTATATTATTATTATAGAAATGTTTGTGTTGAAACCGTAATAGTAGCATCATCATATTTTATAGCGTTATATATTCGTATCCACGTATATGCTCAGTGTAAACCTGCGGCGGACTGTGCTAGCAATCAACGATAATACCAATATTCATTATCACGCTAATTTTAATGGCAGAAAAAGCTCTGCGGCAGTGGCGCTTAGCGTCACAGTAAAGAACGCGGTAAATAACATACTCTTCTGTGGTAATATAATATAGCAGGTAATACGCGGTGACACCTCAATAGGTTCTTATTTCAAGGTCGAAATGAATATCGGGCACACGGGTTTAACAGAAGCTGAAGAAGTCATCATGCCGACAACAACAGATCCAATGTAACTATACAAAGCTCATGGTAGCTGTTCTTGAAATCTCTGTTACTCCCATGTCCACTTTTGTCAGACAACTCATCCGAGTTGTTCAGACCGCTCTTCGCCGCCCTGTAATCATCTTCACAGTTCTTGCGCGATTTCCAGTTATTGACAGCCAGCCAGGCCTGTCCCTCTCGTGTCACATAAAGATCTGTTTGTCTCCGTACCTAAAAATCAGCGCACTGCCATCGGCATTGCATTTACAATCTATATTTGTACGTCGTAGGAAATTAGGTGAACACCGAAGCGAACTGACTGTGCTCTTTCAAGCTGATGACATCGTAAGGCAAAAATAGGACAAAATATGACTAATTCGATTATTTTCCTTTTTTCTATGGTACGTAATCGTCATGATACCATCGCTACTTGGACCGTCTTGGAGAGCGTCTGCATTATTGCTGATGTGGTCGAAGCCGCCAATGACAAGGAACGAACGCCTTTTTCCACAGCTATTTCTCTGTCGTTCGGTCTCTTAAGCAGCTTCCAACTGGAGTAACACCGAGATGATGATCATCGTCTTTGGACAGCGTATCGGTGGTGCTACGGTTACTGTTCTGCTATTGTGTCAGTACGACGGTATTGATACTGCCAAGTAATAATGCCTTTATATATGGCGCAGTTATCCAGGCAACAGCCACTAAAGCTCTTTTTATTGACGCCTGGACTGCGGTAGCCCGGGAAACCGGGTTGCCTTCTAGTCGTAAAGTTACTACTGAGTGTTTACATGCACAGGCTCACGCACCAATTATATGTATGACTATATGATATATATATATATACCTGATGATGATGATTATATCGACCGTCACAATAATTGTGATGATTGTTACCAAGGCGGTGACGTTCGATTTAAGGGCACAACAGATGGCGGCAACCAGCGAACAAATAATAAGCAAACGCGTAGAAAAAGAGAAAGAGCATATGGGATCGACTGAGCACCGCCATCGAGGAGGCAGTGGTGGCCTGACGACAGCATTTCTATTCAGTCTAGGGCAGTTAGGGCAGGCGGGAGGGAGCTCGAAGATTGGCAAATATTGAGCCATAATCGTGGAGGAATTTAGCTAAGGTTACGAACAAGCAACGATGAGCTGCCCAGGAACGTGGAATGAAAAGAGTGGCGATGGTAGAAAAGATGACGCATAAAACGACCAAGCAATATGCAGCTATAGGCAGGACCTGTCAGTTAACTTCTGTCGAGGCAGCTGAAGTTTTAACATCCTTAACATGTTTGTCTCATTATGGCGTTTGTTACTTATCCTGCTCCTTCTCGGTCGAGAAGGAGAACGAAATAGGCTGTATAGAATAGCAAGGAGCGAAGTACGGTGTGGGGCACGAGGACGGGTAGTCAGCGGTTGCCACAGTAGATGTATAAGAAGCATTGTCGTTGTCGGCGGTGGGGCATATTTTCAACCGCTTTTGAGCCTACCTCGTGCTGTTGAATTTTAAGTATGTAACTAGCATGGCCGCGGCCGTTAATGTCCTAGGTTTTTCCAACGGATAAGTCTACCCAGAAGCCGCTGCTGCCGCACTCTGACACAGTATTGCAATATATACCGAATACGTAAGTAGCTAGCCGTTATTATAGACCGTGACGTCCATGACCTCAGTAGACTAAGGTTCATTTACATCTTCGTCTCTTTTATTATTGCACTATATTGTTGCGGTCTCTATACCATTCATTTTTGTGGTGTGAGGTCCATAACCAGCTGCTAACAACCCCAAATCCACTTTAAAAATTCTACTACCGCAGCTTCCAGCAGCGGAACCAGCCCGCAACACGGGCAGACAGAAATCCAATTGACACGGTTAAACACCGATGCTCGTTGTTGAAGCCACAGTGGTAGGAAATGTCATCGCCATTTGGTAGCGGCGCTCATTGTGGTTGGGCTGTCAGCTTGGTCTTCTGCTCCGCCTAATCATCTCGTCCGATCCTCGGTCTTCTCTCTGTTGTTCTTTCTTCTTGCACTCTTTTTGTCGTTCTGCATTTGCAGTTCTACTGCTGCTATTATTACGACTGCTGCCGTCCTTAAATGGGCCGAGTTGAAACTTCATTTGGTCACAGATTGGGTTTTGGCTGGTTGGCCGGACTGGCTGTTATTTTGGATTATCGATAGCGATAAGGCAAATTGACGTTAGGAGATAAAGAGAAAAGGAAGGGAGAAACGAAGATGAAATGAAATGCGGATTGAAACCAATAGGCGACAGGTTTATTAAATAATAACAATTCAATGAGGCTATGTGAAGTGTGCCTATTGTAACTATGCCGTGGATAAAAGCACATGATCGCCACTGAATTGATGATATTTTGAATCTACGTGGTCTTCAAGCGAGAGGTGGTTCACGAAAATCCAGTAAATAAGACGCAACAGCGTTAGCGAAAGGGAGCTCTCTTACAAATCGCATTTTATTGAGTTTGCGTTAGACATGTGAAAGATCACGTCATCACTACAGCCTGTCTGTACGATACAGCGGCCAATGTCCCTTTGTCGGGAACCTGTGTCCATTTTTTGCCTAACACAAAAAAATAATAACAAATAAAATAGCACAAAAAAACTACAAATGCACGTTACTCGTTTGCCGTGGCAAGCGTTAAAAAAAAAAAAAAAAAATGTTACATAAATAACATTTTTATAGAGATAGACTTTATAGATCGAAACGTATGCACGTGATTCAAACAAGACGTGTAACTGTTCGTGTCGTACACCTATCCGACCGATGCACGCGAAAACCGAATTTTAACGAAGGACAAGACAGGAAAATCACGTAGAGCTCAGACAGCAAATCTATCAAATAGAGAACAGCCGAATGATTTTCATGAGGAAATGATACGTCAATGAAGTTTCGGCATCCTATAAAGCGACCAGGACTTCCGCAGGCAACTTTCGTGGTGAACAACTTAACTAATTCGTGAAGAATCAGGCGGCCGTATCTCATCCTAAAGTACTGCTGCCACTGGGAAATAGTACTTGACCATCTTTAGTTTAATAACTCGCTTACCTGTAAACGCGAACGAAAAAAGACATTTTAAATGCTGCCAGCAAATACGACTGACGATCAGATAGCTTCCTTAGTTATCATTTAAGCTGTTTTCAGGATCGTTAGTCAGTATCGTTTAGCTCAAGAAGAAGTGTTAGCTAAAGGCTGAACCAGAAGCACATACACAGGGTATATAAAAGCTTCACGCTGTTGCGTGTGAAGTACTGCGGTCCCTAATTTCAAGAACCATTTACATAAGACAGTGTTTGACACCTTCGAATAGTTCGAAATAAACCGAAGACCTTTTAATTCATCCGACTAATCAGTCACTTAGTTTCTTCACTGTGATTTCCTTGTTTAGTTACTAAAAATAATAATAAATGGACAATATCTCATTATGAGATACTCGGTACCACACCTAATCCAGATTTAATCAATCATCGCCGTTCGTAGATCGTTATATACTGTTCAATGTCCCTGATAGCAGCAATGCCCTCGAGTTATTTGGGCAGAACATTGCCATTCTGCTACTGTTATACCATTGTCGACATCGAAATCGCACCGCTGTCTCGAACGCAGATTGTTGCAGATAGATGATAACTTTGTCCTACAATTATGCACTAACGATAATAGCCCCTGCCCAGATACCGCTGCTTCGTATTCGACTTAGTTCCGTGCCCCGTGCCAAGTTGAGCTGAACTAAGCAACGTCATATTGTATAATCAATCACACCTTTTCATCGCTACTTCACTCTCATAATGACACAATGATGCCTACCATTCTATGCTGCTAAAGATCTACCTGCCATTACCAACACATAATGCATACAACGTTCAGAACACCTTGTGGCGCTGCAAACGTCGTTGATGTTTGTCACTCTGTTGGCTACCACGATTACGATGCGGATCCCTGTTCCGGCCCGGCCATTGACAGCTGCCTTGTGGTGGCAAGACCTTGTACGACTGGCTACTCGCAGCTTCAGCGGGCGTTCATCCAACTGTTGGCTAACTTCCAATTTTCCCCATATATTACTCGGCAGTAGCGACCCGGCACCGAGCGGCAGGTGTGCAAGAAGCGCGACGCTGGCAATAGAGGGCTTCCTGATGCTGGCGTTCTGTCCGATGGGTTCAGCAACGGTAAAATGCTAAACAGCAAAAGCAGGACCGGAAGCAAATGTACCTACCACTGCGGATGGCAATTGCATTATACCAGTTCAGAAATAGTTCCCTGACACGCTAGCTTCTGCTTTGTACCGCAGACACGCGGCTGGAGCCGGTTGCAAAAACTCAAATGGAACTATCTGTGTATATACGTATGGACGGAAAGTGTTTATACAGACGTAGAGAAAAAAAATACCATCACATAGCAGCGCCACGTACATGGTTAAAACTCTGTTATGCTGGCCAATAAAGCAATACTGCTATCTTTGCTACAGCCTACGGTTGTTGGCACCGCTAGCGCTCGAGCCAAATCGAGTGTTCGCGTTCGTTGCTGACGCGGTTACCAGAAGACAGACACGACGAAAAAGCGGCAGCTTTGAAAACAGTTGCGATAGATGCGGTCATTGCCACGGTGATGAAATAAATGAAGCCCAGTTCCAGCTTAGGATGTCGTTTGGAGTGAAATTGCAAAGAGACAAAATGGCGTCGGAAAGGGACCGGCTGACGGACTGATACCAAGTCCGATATGCACGTAAGTAGTTGTACGTATGTATGCTTGCCTGTGATGCGAATTCGTTACTGCTTGCCTGATATCACCGGAGTAACTTAATTTGGCTACAACAATTATTCTACTTCGCACTGATTGTCAGATATAAAGATGAGCGGGAAGAGCTTCTTGATGGCCAGAAGGTAGTAATGGCAGCGGGATAATATCTGTCTGGAATGACATTTCAACTTTTACGACACAAGCCGGACGAAGTATCAAAGCCCAAAAGATGCCCAGGGAACGAAATTCTACAGTTCGTAGCAGCTGGGCTCTCGACAGAGGCTAGCAACTGCTTGCAAATCTGCTGCCTGCTTCAAGCAACTAGACAGACATCAGACGATAACGGGCGACAGTGGCAAGACTATCTCAACCTTTATTTTACCATTTCACATGAACCTGTGTGAAATTCATTCGGCAAACGGTGTATACTGAAAGTCACCAGATGACTTGTTTCGTAGCCTATAAATATTTGTCATCTGGCGCAGGGTTATTGTGGCAAATCCCTAGCATATATAACCAGCAGGCAAAACAGTTCGACTGCACAGAGGTCAAGCTTTTCTCTTGGTTGTCGTTGGTTCCCGTGATACTCTCACATTTCTGGCCGCTAGTATGGCCTGGCTAGAGCCTAACTGATTCGGGCCTCTTCTAGTTAATTTGCAAACACAATAATGCGACCTGTGTATGTCTGTGCAGCGCCATTATTAATGGTGTCCGGCAAAAACGCCCTCATTTATTGCACTCTCATGCCATCGTGCAGAACAGGAACGACGAGTATAATATGGTTGCCGATACTATTACTGCCCCTGTCGTCTGCATCTTCGCCGTTGCTACGGTTGACTTTGCTCCTACAGCTGTTTCGTTCTATTGCCATTTCGGGCGACCGGGCAGTCAAACAGGCGCTGATAAGTAGCTATGCCGACATCTGTAGCTGTGGCAGCACTTCGGTTCGGTTCGGTTCGGGGCTGAAACTAGTGCTTCAAAGCTGCACCGGGCTAGCACATTGTACTGGCCCCTATCTACAAGCACTGAATGGATAAACGCGTCTTCGCACTTATGTCCCGCCTGTCTGCGTCTGAATGTCTAGATGTGCCTGCCTATTCAGCTATATGCCTATGTTAGTTGTCCGCATCGCAGCCATGAGTAAGCTAGAGTCGTCGGGGTCACCCAGATTGAGGCGGAAGAAAAACTTCAGCATCGCAACTTCGTTTACCCTATCAACAGAAAACGATCTCTCATTGCAGCTTTTTGTCAAGAGGGGAAGGAGAAGGAGTGACGCAGCCGGCTGCCTCCTCTAGGAGGCTAGGGGAGTAAAGCGGGTCGAGTAAGGCAACACCGTCTCAGGCCGTATTGTCATCTATAGCAGTCTTTTGACCACAAATCAACAGGGTATGCGCTCCGTTTTGTTGTTTGGTGACAACAGAGCTAACTGTGTTACACCACTGCAACCCACTTCTAACCTGCGCTTTTGCTTTTGTAAATTGTTCTACTTGAGTTTGCTGTATGCTGTCTGTAGCTTCTTACCAGCCAACTTCCATAACCATTCTGCTGCCATTTTTCTCGCCAACCCTTCTAGGTTTCCGCTATTTCCACTCGCAGACGTTTCATCTCTTCGTGCATCCATTAGTTTTCAGTGACAATAGCAGCGTCAGTCGACATAGGACACCTTTATCAACATTTAGCCTTTACTGAAACTACATGTTTAGCTATCCTTATCTGTGATGAGCAGCTGCTGCTACCGTGGATAATCGATCCCCAGCTTCACTTTGAAGAGAAGACAACAATCACAGCATAACATTAACGTGCTGACGCTCACTTAAACATGGTAGACGGTGCTGGGAGAAGTGGTAGTGGTGCCGGATTACAATATAACGCTTGTCGCCTCGAGAATTAGTCACATCCACAAACGATCCAAGCTAACATTCGTGTCCAGCGTCAGCTGCTGAGTCTAAACGTTATGTCCGTTCCAGCCATGGTAGTCTGGCTGGGCCATTCACGACGACGACGTGATGGGACGGACGCAAGCGAACGTGGTCTTACGCAGGTATCTTACGATAAAGATAATAAACAAGCGATGAAAGAACGAACAGTGTCGTTCGGCAACAAATGACTCTGCTAGAAGTTCTTCTTTTACCCTCTAGCTAGAAGTACCACTAGAAACACTAGCGCTGATACGTGCTACTGATGCACGCAACTTTTATTATTCCGTAGGCGTTGCGGCTGCTCATCAAAAGAGTAGCCTTTTTGTTCTGAGCTTCGCCGCTCGTGAGGCACGAATAGGACCAATTCGAATTCGCTGGTCAAGCAGATCGTGGTTTGGCGATTCAAGCAGCTTCCAAAGCGTTGAAGAAGACCACAACTGACGCTGCACATGTGTTGAAGTCAATGCCTAGCAAAGGATCAATTTCTTCAACCATCAATCATTAGTGTTCGAGTCAAGCATTTTATTAACTACTTGCATTAGATAACATCTCTATGTGTTATTAAAAAGGGCCTGCTTATTTGTCATGAATAAGTTTTCAAGTAATTGAGCCAACTTACTGTTAAGGGTCAGCGTAACAGTGCAAATACAAACGTCAGATTATAAATGCAACCCAAGTAGTGTGAGCACTTGGTTTGTGCTTATATGTACTGGTTCTATGTACCATAGTTACACGGAAAATACGTACTGCCTTTCGTGAGCTCGCAGCTGCTAATCGAGTACCTACTATTGCATACGAATCGCACTCGCTGACATTTACAAACCCCACGAACCCGCACAAGTAGAAGTGCTTGTTGTCGCCGAACGAGACACAGTCAAGCCGGTGGTAGGCCGCAAAGACAAGAGAACTCCGATTGGCACCCTTGTGATGGCGCAAGTGCAGCCGGGTAGCTAGGACTTGTACTTCGCCGCCTTGTGCCTGGCTTTGCTTCAGCCGTCGTTTACTCTCAAAGGGCACCGGACGCCGCACAGGTCGAATGGGAGTGCATACAGAACGAAGGAGATAGATTGCGAGGCAGAAGGGCCACGCAGGCAGGCAGGCAGGCAGGCAGGCTGGCAGCTTCGAGCCAGTTAGCAAAGTCTAGTGAAGTTGAGCTGGAGATGCCAATGAGCGGCCAATAAAGCAGGCGGGATGTTCCCAGGGGCATCGCGAACCTCATGCCAACCTGCAGCAACCCGGCACATCCACAGCCCAAGCCCTCAGCTCATGAACAACTCGTGCAGGCAAATAAGACGGGTCTGCGGTACACTCGCAGTACAGTGCGGTAGTCATGCAGACGGCAATACTAGTAGTTGTGCGTGTTTCATCTAGAGGGAGCACAGCGACAATAGCATGCTGATTGGTTCGAGCTAGCCGCTAGCCGGTCCTTTCAGACAGAGCAGGCAAAGAGATAGGGGGTCCAGCACTCCCCAGTTACACACGTATGCATTGACTGTATATACCGTACCGTGTTTGCCACTCGACCAAGTAACTATGCCTTTATGCGTTCCGTGTGGGTGTATGTGTATGTGTACATATGCGTATAGCATAGGTAGTCTGCTTGACGTTACCCTATTACACAAGCGTTGCTCCGTTCCGTTTCCAACTAGCACTTGCTGGCCAACCTTCCCACTCTTCCTCTAACTTCCCATTAGTCGCAGCGATACTTGTACGCAGTGCACGCACTTACTAGATCCTTCAATCATACACACTACACATAGCCCATGCCAATCATGCTCTAAGAGTGCTTCTGCACTGAGAGTGAGCAGCCGTCCGATTCGCTCACTCTCAATGAAGAACTCATCGAAAGAAAACAAAGAAGGATAGGGAAGCAGGCGTGCGGTCCTGCACGTTCTCATTGTAGTCGACGTTGCTTCTGGTGTCACTGTGGCTGTCGCCGTTGCCGCTTTTATGTTTTGTCAAGGCACTGTCATTTTGTGGCTTAGACTGCAAGCGGGTTCCTTCGTGATTGCGTCGTTGTTTTAACGTCTCGTCGTTGTTGCTACAGTAGCAATGACAATACACTCTTGTCGCACCTTTACGTTCCCGGAGACAATCTAGCACGACTACACAATAGTGTTAGTTCGTCCCTCAGCAACAATGCGATACAAGCGACATAGGGACCACAGACGACAACCGGCATTCGCCTCCACGCAGCGACATCCGAAATACAGGACATAGTGGGTCCGCATTTCTTGCGCGAAAGGCATAAACATAGCACAATGATTAACGGTGCTTCTGTTAAAGAAGGAAATGCAACAGCGAATTTAGCAGACAGTAACTGCGACTACTGCTACAACAATGCGACCATAATACGAGAAGCACGCCAGTGGGGCAGCTTTACCCGCTGTTTGTTACGGGTTATACCAAGTTGCGGAGAGTATGGGATGGTCCCGCTATGTGTGCAAGTGTACGAGATGAGAGAGAGAGAGAGAGAGAGAGAGAGAGAGGCTGCACGCGGGCTCCGAGCAACGGCACGAAAGTGCAGCAATAGACGACTGTTGGTCTGTCTGTTTGTCTGTCTACCGCCTAGCCAAACAGGCAGTCCGCTTGCGGCAGCTGGCCTAGCGTGGCTATGTGATTTCTCTCATTTGCATTAATTCGCTCTCTATTAACTTCAGTGCATTGCGCCAGATTGTCATACCCTTGACAAACCGGAAGTGTTTCGTTCCCCTGTCGTCGTTGCCCTTCTGTACGCTGCACCCCTTCCGTCGGCACTCTTCTTCTCTTTAACTCTAATACATTGCCCCATGGCCAACCGGCAACCGGGTCCCCATCCTTCTCTGGGCTTTTCGTGAACTTCCTTCTTCAAAGAGATGTAGCGGAGCCCAATCTATGTCATTACGCGAGACAGAAGCAGCTGCAGCTTGAACATCATAGCTATAAAAGCTTTAGCTGGCTCGAAAGCGGAACTCACAATAACTTCCTATTGACGAACACAAGATACATACACCTCGCTCCGACACAGTCGTTGTCTGATCCAACCGAAAGTTTCTGTTGTCGAAGGAGAGTTCAACCCTGTGGGTGCTCTCTGTCACCGCAGTCAAGGAGACCTGTAGAGGGCAGCTTTCCTGGCCCTCGGCGCTCAAGATATAGGGCAAAGAAAAGCGCTTTCTGCCTTAGATCTTTTCTTGGCGCCGATTCCCTGCTTGCTCTAGCACTTGGTCCTTGTGGGGCAGAGGCAAAAGCAAAGTGGGTGCGCAAATGAGGAAGATAGCTTTGGACTAAATCGTTCATCGGTTCGTTCTCAGCAATATAAGTGCGGGCCGAGTCCGTAATAGCTTACAACCGCTAGAGGGACATTTGCGGTGGTAACAATAGCATCACTATAACGATTGTAATCTACCGAGTTTGTCGCAACTGGCTGTTCTCTACCAAACAAACTACATTAAGATCTATCCCGGATGCTGCCGGTGCCATAGGTGACTAAAGCCGGCGTGCGGGCGACCGTCAAGCGACAACAAGGCCTGTTAACCTAGCTGACACAGTACGACGATTGCCCTATCTCCTAGGAACACCAGTTAGTCGGTCAATACAGACAACCGCACACAGACAAAGACATGTGGCCACTCAAAAGATGTGCGCCTATCGACGGAGTAGTCCATAGCCTTCCTCTATCGCCGTCCTGCTGCACTCCCGGCAAACGAAAGTAAAAATGTTCTTCACTCATCGATCACTGGCACCCGCTGTCGCCGACATCCTCACCAGTAAAGCGAAGTCTCGAGCCTTCTGTGGCAGGCCCTATAGACCCGGATCAGTCCCATTCCCTCATTTAGACCCCACAGGTCTTTGCCAACTGCTGTATGCGCTGCTATTATGCACACTAGTGCGTGAAGAACGAAGCGGCAACGCGTGTCCACCGTCCGTACGTGGATTTTTCTTTCCTACATCTCCTTCAATATTTTCCCGTATGTTCTGACGGCATTGTTGCGCTGAAGTGTATGCGTCTGTATGTCATCTCTCTACATCAGTCCACACCACTATCGTTATGCCTTCGACACCACTATCACTATCCGTACGCGTCTCCTCACTAACTTTTCCCCTTGAACGAAACCCATTCCTGCTTTCTTTCTGGTGAAACCCAGCAAATGTTGCCCTTCTTGCAATTTGCTTGTCGCTGCCTCCCTCTGCGAATCGTTCCCAGCCCTTGCAATATGCGAGTCTCTTCCGTACCGTTCGCATGGCAGAGCGTAACGAAAACGAAAAACGTAAAGGGAACATGAAACAAGCAAGTATGATTTGGCTTCTTTTAGCAGTTACACTGCTTCGATTTACTGGCTCTGACACACACACACACACACATACATATTGAAGTCGCGTCCAGTATTCCTTAGGGACGTAACACATAAGGTGCAGCTGCCAACATAACATGTCTTCGTAGTCTCCTGACGCCCGTAACGTAGATAGACTAAACAACGGATGTAGAGACACCGTGATGGGAAAAAGGCAACGAACTCCCTAGGAACCTAAATTAATTTCTAATTAACACACATCCATTTGTGGTCCGCACGGGAGTTCTTTGACTGTAGATGAGTATAGGTTACCGAACGGCATCTTACATTGAAGATGCCACGAAGAATTATCAGTGCGTAACCTCGTTGTTCGCTGGCCGACTGAAGGTAGCTCGTCGTAGGTTTGCACAACGTTGTCCTTTGGCAGGTAGCTAGGATTGGAGGTGCTATAGGAAATTGGTCTGCCCAATTCGGCGTGTCGTGATTCGAAGCTAGGCGATTTAATTTAGCCCTCTTCCAGCCACTGCCTCGCACCCGCCATCTATGCAATAGTAAACGCCTTATTCCAGTCGAATTTTGGACCATTGGCTTCTCCTACTCGAACGGGGAAGCCCAATACCAATTAACATTACATCGATGGCCTATGCTTACCACGTCCGCTTTTTTCATAATGTCGAGGAGGGCGCACTGCTGACTTCAAGCCTCAACTGGACAATTCTATTAAAACCTATTATTTTAGGCTAATGCCTTTATACGTTCGCGGACGCCTTTGAACACTCTATCGATAAATATATCGCAGGACCACAATTTGTTTCCTGAACGGTATTCTTCATTCGTAAAATAGGTTGTGACATACCGAAGCATGTTATGAACTAGATGTACCCCGCCATTGACTGCTAGCAGCCATCCGATTGATGAATTCATAAGCCCTCGTACGATGTAGACTCGATTTGTTACTGTAGATAGTGCTTTCTGCTAGTAATGGTCACACTTCTCTCTAGTTAGGTGACGTCTGCGCCGTTGACGCAAGAGACGATAGAGGTTTGCTAATGAAGGGCGGTCAACGCTGTTCCCGTATGATTTCTGAGCGGTTTGTCTGGATATTCGCCGCAAGCAGGGCACATCGGCCCACCACTGAAGACCCTTATCCGCTTTTCGACACTCTCCATCTTACACTATAATTACCGTGAATGTAGAATATTATTACAACGTCAATTTAGTTTACTTGACAAAAGCAGACAATTCAATTGATCGTTACAAATATTACCTACCAAATCTCGCCTGCGACGTCGCAGCGCTGTTGGGGAATCAACCAGGTAGCGCTACGATGTTGAAACAAGCGTATCTGTTGTGCCCTTAATGGTCAATGATCAGTAGCCGCTGTAGAACAGGCCATTGATCAGATCGACGAATCTTTCCGCTGTGGACCAACAGTTCCTTACGATCACATGACTTACTAGATCGAAACTGGATTTTGTTTTTGTTTGATCAATCATTTTACTGCAACTTTAAGCTTAAACCTTGTAGACATCACGCGGCAGTGGCACGACGGGTTCTGTTCGCTTTACGTTGCCATTTCTTCAAGCTGACAGGTGTCGCATGGCTAAGAGCCAGCACACCGACCAAAATCGACGTCAATAGATGGCGAAAACTTTGTCGGAGTTGCGGCTTCCGCTGGGGCGAGATAGCAACTATGTTATTCGTCCACTGGGAGACGTTTACATTTTCGCAGGCTGTCAATAAGCTCAGCTTCAACGCTCTGTTCTGTCACTCCGGCCGCCATCCGCCTCAGTGCTGTAGTTCGATGTGAATTAAGCCCCGCGGTGGCTTTTTTATTAACCCAGCAGGAAATGTACACATCTGATACACTTTCCCAACGGACAAGCAGCTGCTTGTGTTGTAGTCGTCGGTCCGTTTCGAGTGAACACTCTGACAGGACATCTTACGATTAATTATACCAGGATATCTGGCATAGTGTTACATCGCGTAGAATAGATTGTTGACAAGGTAATAAACATGGAAGCTGATTCGAGCAGCGCCATAACGCGGCAAACAAACAAAATAGCCCCTCCGTCCTATGCGAATAGGTAGCCCACGTACTGAGTGAATTAGCGTAGAACGTCCAACTAGCCAGCCGACGGGTACATGACAATATGTACAGACATGCACCAACGTAATGATACAGCGCTGCGGCAAAACTGTTGACAAGGGTGACGCCGGAACGTCGAGGAAGGATGCGGGGACGGCAGCAACAGGCGTACTCGAACGTTCGTTAGGCATACGAAAAAATTGAACGTTAGAAATAATCGCCGTAAGCGGCAGTAAAAGACGGAACAAGCACAATCCCAATGACAGGGGTAGAGACAGTCGGCCCGTTGTTGTGAGTAGCCGCAAATCCTCATGCGCGGCACAGAACTTGAGGCACCTATTTAGATTTCGGAACAAGGAGAGTATTATGAATTGGTTTAAATGTATTAGCAAGTGTGTCTATTAGCCGTAAAGCGTTAAAAGGCGAGCGTTTTTTTTTTGTAATCGACTCGGGAAAATTCACTCGATCATGATTCAGCGTTTCCCCGAATAATAATCATAGTATCATTGTCGTTCTATATGTGGCACTTTTGAAATTAGTGACGGAAACTTTGTTCCATCGAGTCTACGGAAAACAAACCGGTCGGATCACTTGACGCATTAGTTACGGCTATGTCAGCGCAGCAGGTACTAGGCCTACATATATCGAACAGTTTAAAATGTAACCCGCTATTAACTTGTTTTGAATCGCCATTTTTGAAGCCTTGTTCAGGGTCGATGTTGATGGCGCTCCCTAGCGGCTAATTCTCTTCGTAAGGTAGAAGTGGCAGTCGTGTGGCGTGGTCTGGCAAATCGAAGTTTAAAGTACCGCGTCTTGATCACCCCGACTGAGATCCATTTGATGCCGCCGAACGCGTTGGCACTCTTTCTCCTGGTCTTTCATTGCCAGTCGGTCAATCCCATTGGCCGACCGGCCTCTATGCGCTACTGAAAGGACAGAAGCTGAAGCTTCTGCCTCCTAAGAAGAGGCGAGTGGCGGAGTCGCTGCGCTCGGCCTTTTGCTTCTTCAATCACTCAGCTTCAATGAACATTTCTCAGAAGCAGCCAGCATAAACCGGCAACGGAGCGACAACACTACTTCGATGCCCCTCGCCAATAGAAAAACAAGGCACGCAGGAGGGCAGGTACCCGTCATCTTGAACCCATGTTTTCTGATGCTGCTTTTGCTGTAGCATTGAACGCAACAACAACTGCTACAGCGGTTTCTGCTATTGCTGCTGCTAGGACAAGCAAGAAATTTCGAGAGGAGAAAAGTAACCAGTTGGGTTGTCTGCTGGGTCCGGTTCAAACATCGTCGACTAACGCACCGACTTAACAAGCGAACGACTGGTATACCGAACAGACACATAGACGACCATAGCCAGAGAATGACAAGGTCTGATTCTAGTGGATTGTAATAGTCGAGTATCGAACTGCGTACATACCTATGTATGTACAGATGTGTAAGCATTTAGAAGCTTAATGACTCTCGACGACGGCGGCGGCTAAGGCAGCCTTTGATGATCGGCGCCGCTAGCAGATTCTGCCACAATGGCCACCCGACCTGGTACGAAATCGACCAATTTGCTACCTTTCGACGTTTGAGGATTGCTGGGTACACAGGGATGACGATACAGCCGTATGACCGTCGCTAGCACCGTAGTCCACCCAAAAGCACATGGATCAGACGTAGTATTCGAGACTTTCGGTCGAAGGGTGTTGGCGCTAGTTGCCCGCCACGTAGACGACGATATCGCTACTGTCAAGCGAATGAGAGTTGCAAATATGCAGATATACCTGATACGTACCCGTGCGTATCGTGCACCCCATTAGAGAGATATAACGAAAGTCTACGAAAACGAAATTAACAATTTTTCGAACGAACCTACATATTAATGGTAGCGGCAGGCGAAACTAGCGGGCGAAGGCTCGCCGTCAAATGAGCTAGCTATGTTGCCAGAACGCGAATACCGAGGACGAACAGACAAAGACGAAGAAGGGCAAAAAAATATGTCCGTTCTCATTTCTCTCGTGCACCGAATCGATTGGCGCTTCAGCAGAATATTGAAGTCAGCTATCGAGGTCTGTTGCTATGGGGGGGGGGACAGTAGACCACTCACTATAGGCAAACCGTCCCGCACACATGCATGTACATACATGTACGCTGAGCAGTATACGCCAGACGCTTAGAAAAACGAATTTGAGCGTTTCGTTGCCGTCTGAATTGCAGATGGAAGTGATGGAAGAGTGACCATCGTGACACTGGCTCACAATCTCATCGTACAAATCGCCCGCGGCAGAGACTTCGATAAAAACGGAAGATGATGCTGATAGCGGCCATGATGAACATTTCGACGCATCAAACACCAGCAGCCGAAACAACGAGCTTCTGCGACTTTGTGCGATTAAAGCGCTAAATATAACGAAAGGCTGACACCACGTCGCTTGTCTACGAGCCGACTAGAAGAGTGGGCCCGTGATTCGGCCAGCCCTTTTCGAACTTGTCGCTAGTTATGTTACAAAGAACGCAAATCGGACATCTGTACTGCAGTAGTCATTATAGGAACTCTTCAGACTCCATATCATTGAAATTATGGCATGTAGAAAGCGCACGGACCTGTAATTCTTTCGTGAGCGTCAGCAGAGCGAATTAGCTCGCTGTAAAAGACTGCACTTGATAGTTTCATTCATCCGATGAAGACTAACGAGATAATTAGGAAGGACTGAATTGGAACGTAATCTCCAACTACTGAACGCGCCAATTAAAATTATGTTGCAGACGTAAATAACAAGAAGAGCGACAGTAAAAACAATGTTCCTTTCGACTTTCTCCTATAATATCCCTTATTGACACATATTGGCGTTCGGGACGCACACAGCCGAGTGTAGATAGGAAAAAAATGGAAGAGTCGCAGCAGCAATTGAATGACGACAGATATAATTTTACAGCAGCGCATTTTACCGCCAGCGTAGATTATTGGGATGGCAAAAAGCAACTCTGAATGGGCATTCAACGTTCAACCTCAAAAAGAGGAGGGCATTTTCTATTTGAACCCTCTCATAATGACAGTGACCTGAAATTCGAACCGAGGAAGACTTCGGAGGCTCGATGCCTCGCTATCAGCTTTACATCATGAACAATAAAGCGGTGAGACCTCCGACACCCTCATTTCCCTCACCCTACTGTTTACTCCGATCCGATTCATGTGACGCTCTACAGCTGACGCCTGTCTGCCTATTTGCCTTCTCTTCGAACCAGCCGCATCTCGATTTTGGCCTACCGTGCCCAACTCGGCTCTTCGGAGTCTATCGGTAGATGGTGAATGAGGATCGACCCGTCTGCGTCTAATCTCTTTGACTGCTTCTATTTTTCCATCTCTGCTTACTAAACTGCTGCCACTGGCTCTCCTATTGTTGCTGCTGCTGCTGCTGCTGCTGATTGAACAGACGGACATCACTCCTTCGGTGGTCCTAGAACTTCCTTACTAGGGTCGACTGAACACTTCAGCAGCTTTGCGCTTCCACGCACTGTGTTACTCAGGCTGATCGTGCAATGTCCTACAAGGCGTACCGCCTCTGCAGTGTTTTGTTGTTTTGCCCTTGGTACCAATAGCGAATTCTTATTGCCCTTCTTCCTTCCGTTGGTCAAATATATCAGTCGTACGTACCACTGCGCTGCTGCCCCACCCCCTGTTTTGCTGTTTGGCCCGACGGTCGCCCCCGACATTATGCCGCCGGATGGCTCTGTCGTTCGACGACTGAACTGGTGGTAACGACTGAGGCTGGTGGCTACCAGGGCAAAAGGTTGTTGGGTGACCATGTGTCCACTGGCGTTGGCAAGGCTGCTTCTGCCGTTGCCGCTGTAGCTGTCGGTCTCCTTATATTGAAGTGTCGAAGTGTGGGACTAGAGAAAGGGACGAAGCATCTAAACACGAAAAGAACTAAACTCGTGGTGGCGGCCACAGCAATAGCAGTCGCAGTTCCAGCTATCCGACCGACGAAAGCCAACTCTCGCCGGTCGTCCGTCAAGTAAGTGCCCCACGAGTGTTGAGTTGAACCACTAACAGTCGTTTCGAGTTCTGAACGACTGACGGAGGACTCTAGAGCAGAGAGCTATGGAGCTTCGTCAAACCGACCGTTGTGGATCGAATGCCCTCTTCACTTGATTTCAAAACGAAAGAAGACGTAGCAACGAAAAATAGGAGTTTATTTTTTGTCCCTAGCGCAAGTACGGCTCTACCACTGCTATTACTATACACCAGCGTTTCTGTCCCCATGCCAGGTCGTTTTTCTCCTTTCCTACCACAAATCTTCACATTTCAGCGGTGCCGGCAACAGGGATGGCAATGGCGGCAGCCAGCGAATGACGGGAAGAGACTAGACTCAGTTCTGAAACTGCAACTCCGAAGATAAAGTTCATAAGGGAAATTGGTTTCTTTTTGAGCTAGAACTTAGGGCGGTAGGAAACATGAAAGAGAAGGAAATTCGAGCGAACTGCGGGAACAAGTACTGGTGATAGTTGCAAGCGCCGGCAAAACTGTACATTGACAACAACGAGGGGTATCGCAAAATTCCCCGGACACTTCGTTACCCCCATGTCAAGCCGCTAAGAAGGCAACGAAGGTCGGTCGGTCGGCCGGCCGGCCGGCCGGCCGGCCGCCCGCCAGTTACGTTGTTACAATGCCAGCGAGAAACTACGACTTCGCCGAATTCCTAAAATATCTACTGCCTTGTCAGCAGAAAAAGGCCACATTCGTCAGCAGCGGTTTTTCCGCCCAGCCCTGCCATAGTCTCTGGCGCCGAAGGCCGCTTGCTCTAGCAGCAGTCCTCGCTATAACCAGCGCTGCCTCCGCCAGAGGGACGTTTGCAGTCCAAAGCACAGCTGCCAAAGGCAAAAGCCCTAAATCCTTAGCGAGCTCCGGAATACTTTCGGAAAACGGCCACGACCGTGCAGTTGCGACAGCAGCCTTATGTTAGTATGTACCTTCTGTTCCTGGTTTTTCTACGCCTTTTGCTCTTCATACGCTATGGAAAGGCTCGTCGTCAGAACAACGCCCCCTCTATTGCCCTCATCATGCAGAGTTACCGTTCGGCATTCCGCGTTCATCTGTCTCGAGAAGCGTCAGGAAGGGTTCAGCGGAGCGGCTTGTTTTTGCAATCGAAACCACGTTACTACTCGAAGAATAATGAAGCTTTCTTCCGTTTACTCAAAGACCGATCAGTAACAGAAAGAACTGCAGTGGCTATAGTGTCGGCGCATTTTGTTTCAGTTGTTTCAATGGAACTTCGATTTTGTTTCCATAATCCAATGTTTCTAATTTTCAGCTTCTTGAAGAAGAGCGCCCATAAATACTGGGATCAACAGCCCCACATCGCCAGTTAGGTGTCAATGGTGAGTCCGCGTGAACAAATGTTCGCTGGCTGTGTAGCGCGCAGAAAAAAACACGACAAAGGCAGCAGCAGGACTGCAACAGCACCTGCCTGCGACTTGGTTGTCTAAGAACTGAGCTAAAGTAGCAGAAGTAACATTTTTCAAAACAGAAGAAAATCGTGTGCGTAGCTCCGACATTCCGTCATAAATGAGGGCAATCAGGTTCTTTCATGAGCAGCTTCCAGAGAATGCGCCGGCTAGTTTCTGTTCCAAAATAAAAAGCACGGCCGGTTATCCAGTCATTTTTGGACGAGACCCAAATTCAAACATGATGTAGAAGGGTGCAATACGACCGAGCCGAAGTAACCTGAGCACCAGCAGCAGCCGTCCCAAAGCTTCAGATAACTGTTCATTCGTAGTCCGTTGCTCCCTTGTCCCGTGGGCGCTCTGTACACCCGTTCGAAAAGAGCGCCATCGTTTCCACCCGCTGCTGGCGAAGTCAAATACTTTTTTTTCTGCTAGTCTTGGGGAGGAAAGGGGGCATCTCTTTTCTCTTAGCTACCGAGTGCCGTTGCTGCTGCTGCTGCTGCCGGCCTTACGAGCACTATTGCCGTCACCTCGCCGTAAGCTGAGAGCGAATTCTACGAGCCACTGCTGGTTTCTCGAGATGTCACTTGCACTTGTTTAATGTCCACAACGAACCCTGCCCTGCCCAGCCCAGTCCACTGCTACTACCGACCAGCTTAGCCCAAGCCTCCCGTTTTCCCAGCCGCTCGTCGACACTCAACGACTGCATTTTCTCGGCAGGGAAGCAGGCCTGTTCCAAGCTGTCGACCGGCTCCTGCCTTCTCGGTTGAGTCGGCTTAGTTCGCTCACTAGCAACAACTTGAATTAATTTTTCCCCTCCTCGGCCATCGCTGTCTTTGCTGTCGCCTTTTTCTTTGATCTCCGCTTTCTCCAACCATCCTCTTTCCATTGGTAGGGCGAACGGTCGCTGGCTTTCGCTGGGCGGTGACGTTCCTTACCTCTGCCAACCAGCCAGTTGCTTTTCTTCTTGCTCGGCCGTAGCTTTCGAACCTCCCCTACCGTCGACGCATGGTCCTGTCTTGGTCGTCATCCTCACTATTCAAGCGTTCCACTTAGCCTCGAGCCACATCGTAGTAATAGCAAGGTTACTGACTCCTTTTACACCAGCTATCAGCTCCTACTCTCCCCCTATAGCTATTCACCCCAGACGTGTGGCTTTCGACCTCCGCACGGCTGCATCTGCGCGCCAGACGATTATTTTTCAGCCACCTTTGCATGTGAGTTGTCGAGCATCGCTTGCCTCAGTTAGTACAGGCACTACCGTTCCTGTTTCCACTGTTTTTTCATCAGCTGTTTGCATCCTAACAACGTCCTCACAACGCCCTCCTGAAAATTTGGGGAAAACCTCATACAGCTTGAAACCGTTTCGTTGTATTGCCGTCGTGAACGCGCATTTCAGGAACATCAGACGAGCTATACGCGCAGCTATCGTGCAAGTAAGAGTCGATATTATTACTACCATTACTGTCCATTTGTTTTTTTTTGCAACGTTTTTTTATCGAGCAGCGATTTACTCATCCAGACAAAAATATCGACAAACGTAGACCTTGTCTTCGTCGTTTCTACCGGCACCTAATTTGTTATTTCATACGGCATATTGCCCTTCTGCTAAAAATAAGTAGCCACCAAATCTTCTTCCTGCTCGCGCTTTTTTCGCGGAGAGAATACTAGCGTCGACGTAAGGAGAACTTCCTACCATCTCGCTCTTAGTCGTAATTCATCTATATAGAGATCGTAGCTCGATTCCACCTCCAAAACATTTATAGATCATTTCGTCACCGCTCGCTCGCTTCCCTGTCGGAGTACGCTTGGAGTTAGCACCGCTTTCAAGATTCAAGTTCTCCTGCGCGAGCTCACACGTCCATGGATTTTACATCCGGTTATTATATATTTATATTATTACATTAGGTTATTACGTATATAAATATATTATTCCCTGTGTACGTTATAAATATCCTGGCTACCAGCCAGCTACATTAAATACGTCCTCTTTCAGGCCGTTAGCCTTTACCGCTTCTGCAGCTACTGGCCAACATGCGATTCGTTTACTGTTCTTTCTTGGTAGCTTCCGTTCCATCGTAGCTTTCGGTACCTAGCTTTTATTTTGTTATGAACCATCGCAATGGGAGTGGGCTGGCCTATAAAGATGTTGGTTGCCGTTACTACAGTCCCATAGACATATCTACCAATAGCTGACTCCACAACTGACCTTCTGTCCGCCATTAGACAATTATACCGATATTTGTAGTGCATGTTCTTGTGAATATGCCGTTGTATCCACAAGCACGGTATCTTGGCTTGTTTCTTCCCATGTACTTTAGTTGACAACTTCGATCAGTCCTGTCCTAAAGCCGAAGTAGCCAATACTAATCTGTAGACACATAGAGCAAATGATCGTATTTCGAAATTAGGAACAGGGTCGTCCACTGGCGTTATTAGCTTCCTGGCGCAGTCTGAATACTATCTACCTTCACTCGAGGTACTATGATGAACTGCGTGCGTCTCCTCTTATTGATGACGGGTCCTTCTCTTGACCTCAGCTCCCCTATCGTGTACTACCTCCATTCTTCCTCTTTTTTTTTTTTGTCTTTTAGATGCATATTAACTCGCACCGGGTGGCAAAGCAAACGTATTTTTACTGAGGGCCGACAAGCCCCCGTTACGTAATGTAATTTCAGCAAGAAATTTGTAAAATCATCACGTAGAGTGTGAGCAATGGCGGAAAAACTAACCGCAGCAGCACAGCCAGTGATAAAATGCAACACAATGTCATGCTTTGGCCTTCACTATTACCATTATTGTTATCATCGCCGACGGCTGATTTAATCATTTTTATCGTCGATCTATGTGGACGTTTACGAATGTCCACCAAAGACTTAAGCCTGTTCTTGGTTTTATTCGCGCAACGCTTGTTTTTCTCTGAACTGAACGTCGAGTGCAAAAGTTTAGCACGACACACCAGGATAGACTGCTCCTTTTACAACTGACAGAGGACCAGGCTAAACTTTTCCTCACTCACGGATTCTGTCCCGGCCATTGACTCTCCGATATTTGACTTCCTCCATATCACTGCGTTACGTCGATAGATAACGATAGTCAGTGCCAAAGGATAATCTATTATGCCCCAATTACTCTGCTGAGCGTATAATCGCGAAGCTAGCAGTAGCGTCGTGGACGGTTGAAGGAACAGCGTTTCTACCGAAAGCGCAGTCAACTCGAGAGAACCGTTATGGCAAAATATTTCGTTTTTCCAGGGCTACTGCTGCGTGACATCATAGATGTCACCATACGCTGCATGTAGGTTAGAGACTCTAACGTGAAATGAGTGACCCTAAGCGCAGGTCAGAGCCTACCATTACCAGTCCTGGCCCTGGCCAAGCGGATCCCAGAGGTGAAGTACAAAGTGGGCCTGCTTCGATTTCCACGACCAATAGCAGCATTACTATTCAGCTGCCGGTGAGGCCGCCACTAGTGAAGTAGGGAATAGCAAGTGCGGTTAAGTTAAGCGAAGGCAGTGCCAACGATAGGGGATGCTTCCATTGCTGTTGCTGCTCTTCTGCCTGTCTCGTCAAAAAGCCGCTAGTGGTCATAGCGATGGCAGCAAGCGTTCATGCTAGTCGTGATGGCAATGGTGTGGCTATCAGGCCGCTCTGTCGATGAGATGGGGCGATGAAGGAGGTTAGTTTGGTTGCGAAGGCGTTGGGGCCGTCTCCCGTGAAACGGAAGCAGCAGGAGATGATAGTTTGATTTTTGGGGCTGTCTTCCTCTGGCAGCTTAAGCAACGGCCGTAGCTACAACTGACCCTCATATGCTTCCATTGCCTACCTGCTGCATGTCTATGATAGGTGCTGTCATGGCTATGGCTGCACGCTGGGACGTACTAAGCTGCCCGGTGGGAACCAAGAGGTCGTCCAAAAATAATCATCGCCACGACTACGACCACATCAGATGCAAATCGAAACATGCCAGCAGCCAACTAAGAGAATGTAGCCGGCCGGCAACGAACGACCTGATCAGCCACGGCTGTAGCTAGTCTGGCCTATACATTCTGCCAATCCTTTGCATTTTGCCTGTTGTGCGTTACTTTGTTCTGACTTGTCTAAACTATAAGATCAGCAGGACAGCGATCAACTAGTGGTCTTCGATATAGTGATCCAGAAGATGGCGTCCTGTAGGCAAGAGATGAACTCGTGCAGTGGCTTTCGTCAGCTGCATTGCTTACCATAACTGCAGTAGGCAACGGTTGAATACGCGTTGTCAACAGCAGTAGTAATATTCAACAGCTTGTTGCAGATGTCAACTTAACCCGCCGAGCCAATGGCTGATGGAATATTGGGAGCTATTCTCTCTATCTGCGCCCTGCGCTGGATGTCAAGGCTACGTTAATCAACGACAGTTGGTGACTAAGAACGCTGCCTGGTAAAGGGACACATTTAAACATGTAGAAGGGAGCGATACATAGTTGGACAAGCAATAGGCCGACAGCGGCTCAATAGCCTGCATGACAGTGAGGTAGCAAATTCGGCCATCAGCGTAACTGCCATCGCCTCCTCGATACGATCCGACCGCAAAAAATAACATTGTCGATATTAGGAGGCGTTTGGTTATTAACCTGGTAATCACCGACTAGCTAGCTAGCTAGCTAGCTAGCTGTGGGTTGAGGTGTCCTTTAGCAGCGGTAGAGCTGTTACTGGAAAAGAATTAAAATATAACCGAGCCGGTAGTCTACGATCGAATGACTCAACTAAGTGCCAGTAGTTGCGTGAGGTTTGTGGATTGGCGTTTACGTATCTCTATATGCAGCCCTTTCTGTCTTTCTCTATTTGTCTATTTGGCTATGGCCGCTTAGCTAAAGAGGAGGTTTAACTAGACAGCGAAGATGAGGGGCGTCGCTCGCTCGTTGTCGGTCTGCTTGCAAATGAGAACGCGCGCACGTAATTGCCGAGGGCGTGCTAGGTCGCCACGCTAGCCCTGCAGCAACAGTAGCGAAGGCGGAAAAGGCTATAGTCAGGGGCGGTATCGATATGGGGGACGGGAAAAGGGATTCGGGCAAACAGGAGAAAGCGAGTCCATAGCAAAAGAGAGACGGAAAGGACGACGGCAGATAGAGCTCGGTAACGGTGGAATAACTACTTCTAGCAGTGGTAGTAGCGGCAAGCGGTACTAACAGCGGCGGTTCTTGTCTTCACGTCTTATTGCATTTCTTGTCGTTGTTGATCTTGTTGGCGTCGTGACTCTCGTCGTTTCTGTTGTTGCTGCCTATCTTGCTTTCTCTATTTTGGTCTGTAATTGCAGCTTCTGCCAGTGGTGTTAGACTGACACGAGAAGCAAACACTAATAAAGACGTGAACAAAACAGACAACATGGAACGTCCGAACTCGGCTGCAGCGATAGAAGCTACGCAGCAATAGAGACTATAGCACTTATTTGTTCTCTCGGTCCTGCGTCCATGTCATCCTGACCTGGTCAGGCCCGTTCCCTTGCCGTTCATCCTCCACTTCTATTGCAACCTACACCATCTAAGTAAGCAAGCTTACTAACGCACCCGGTATTTATTAAGATGGCTATCTACCTGTTTGGCGCCGCGTCTCCTTTTACACACAGAGCAGTAAGCGTAGTCCGCCCATAACAGTGAGAATAGGATAAAATAGGACGAATCTCGGTGCTTGCCGGCACCTCAGCGATAGGATGACGCAAGTCTGAACTCCACCCCCGCTCGCCAAATACGATCGAAGGACCTCGTTGAATAAACAAACGTCAATACACGCTTTCCACAAGGAAGCTTATGACTGTGAGCTTCGAGGCTTTGAGCTCTTGCACCATTTTAATTGGCTTCCTACCTGTTGTAACGCGATGGAAAGAAAGCATGAGGCTTACTTAGCAACGAACAGCTTTCACCGCGATGGCACTTACCTAAGCACATATGCGCATGTAGGCAGAAACGAAGGCTTCGGAGCTCAAAAACAGCTAATGGCCGGCTGCCAAATGATGCTGTCACAGCAGCTGATGTAAGCCGTTCGTGCGGTTTATCGGGGTACTATACGTGCAAGGCTAGAGATCTGTTTAGTGTGAAGTTGAGCCAAGTGCTGCGCGCCGTTCACGTGGGGGACAGGAGAGTGGGGCTGCTGGACATCGATCGTTGCTGGTATAATAGTTAAATAGGTGTAAGGAAACAACGCAAGCATGGGAAGGTCACTTCAGTGGAACCGTAGACAAAAACATCGTTCGTGGAGCCACCATATTTGGTTCAGGTAAAACAAACGCCAAACTTGTTCATTGGCTCGACGGCTACAAAATTCATATAAGCCAAACAGCAAGAAAGCAGCTAGCTGCAAGAAGCTGTGCGTCGGAACGTCTAGTTCACGCGGCCGACCCAACGGAGTCGTACGTTCCTTTCTTTTAGTCTTTCACTGCTCTCTTCGCAATTCTGGGCTTGCCTGACCGGCATGACGAGACACAAAGCTGTTAATTTGCCAATCGTAAAAAAAGTTAACCTGTAGCTCGAGAATTACAGCGGCGGCGAAAGTACGATACAAACTGTTGCAGCTATTACTACCTGCATAGCGGTTACGTGGCTTTGCCCCACTATTACTGTGACAAGGGGGTCTGCAGTCGCGGTAAAACTATATTTACAGCAGGCAGGTCAGTCGCTAGTGGGTCGGTCGAATGTTGGCAAACTAGAACAAGCTTAGCCAGCTGCCAGTTTGGTGGCTCGAGATCCGGACCGGCTGCAAGTTTCCGCCGCCTTTCGCTCCTCAGACAAGTCAGCACTGTCCCTACACCGTGCTCTACTCTATGTAACCTAACTTCGTTGGACCGATTATTGCTGCCGGTACGACATAATCTTCTGCTTTTTAGGTTAGGTTACGAAGGTGATATGATATTTGGCAGGCCTAAAACACAGACGGGAGGGCGGGCTAACGAACTCGAACACAGAGCGGCATATCTCGCCGATTTCTCACACATTGACAACAGTGAGCGGTAAACTTCGAAATCATCAAGCTGCATCGTCTCAAGGGTCGAGAAGTGTCAAAGCTTTCTAAAGGCTCCAACAGGCAGAAGCGCTATCGGATTAGTGCCCACATAGCAGCTTGTTTATACGAGGGGGCTAAATAGATGGACCAGTCTTCGGCCATCGAAGAACAATGGCTAACTGCCGCAAAAAAGCTATTGTCGGTTGGCCTGCAATCACAGAAGATATATCTGTATCTTAGCATCCCCATAGAACTCCCTAGCAGAACCGTGGCTTGGTGTCGATAGAGGCGACTGGCGATGTCATCGTCGTAGAGGCCAATGATGGCATGGCTTTTGCTGCAGTCTTCCTTCCCTACCTTCCTTCAAATCCGTTGCGCGGCCTACGTCACGCACCCACGGCTGCACAGTGCTGCCAGCTGCTCATCCTGATGGTCTTATCTCTCTCAACGAAGGGGTTGAAAATGCGGGAGTAAAGGTTAGTTTGGGGCAGTTAGGCAGGGAGAGCAGGACAAATACAAACGTGCTCTCTAGCCGTTTTCGTTTGATATTTTAATCTAACTTTTATTGGCCGCCAGAGGAGGCCTTGGGGATGTTAAGGACGCTCCCAAGCAGGCTCACAAGTGGAAGTGCCTTCCCTCCACCTGCTCTCTTTATCGCACATCCTTCCTATCCTACCAGAATCCCAATGTCAATAAGGAGTGCGCTTGGCCAGCATCCTTTATCCTTCTCACGCCCTCAAAAGTCCACATCCACAATACGAGAGCATTGAGCACAGGGGGAAAAGACCGGGGGGCCCAATAGAAGCAGCGGATTTCATATACAGGTACAGAGCCAGCGACCATCGACACTGGCGGGAACAAAGAGAGGATGAACACGCCCTCAATAGCACAACTCTAGCAAGTGAGCAGCATCACTCTTGTTATCGTTGGCGCCTTCGTCTGTTAGTGAAAGAAAGCAAAAATTTCAGCGAGATGCGTCAATGTATAGAAGTGCGAACAAAAGCAAGATGAGCATGCATGGCAGACTTGAGAGGCTGCTGCACACATTTGAAGATGAGTATCAAAGCTACTTCCCATCAACCTTGCTAGCTTCTTTTCCGTGACTCCCGCATTCCCGAACACAAAAAACGCGAGAGCAAGATTCTTCAGCTGCCAATCAGACTTCGAAAACCGCTACCTTTTTCTCCCACAATATGGCACCACTGAAAGTTCATAGGCCAAACCTAACCTATATCTGACCGCGCCTACCTGGATCCTACTGTGTCTAGTCTCATTGACGAATCCTAACTAAATGCAGAATATTATCGTCAATTGCAGATTAGAGGCATCTGTACTAGTTTAAGTGAATGATAAAATTCTACTTAGATTGTACTGAAGTAGAACAGGACCTTTATTTTCAGTTCTAGTGGGTTGAGCGATAATTGAAGACGAGCCAAGTCAATTCATAAATCTATCTTTATCTAAAACGGTAACGAAACCACGTGACTATGGAGAAACGGTATGTACAATTTCTTTTCCTATAATAGCTTGGGTTTCATATATATAAGCCCTTTCGGCAAATCGGCCGGTCTCTCCCACCAATCTCACCTGTTCTATATGACAGACGATTACCACAGCCATCGACCTAACGGTGAGCATTTCGTGCAGTCATAAGATCGCGGTGGAGTGCAATGCAGCACATCTGGGAAAATTACGCTAAGCCTGGTATCGTTCTCTCACATCCAGCTATGAGACAATCGAATTCGTCGGAGGGGTGTTTGGCTCAATAAGGCTGGCTGGTATAGTATATAGCCAGATAGCTGGACAAGCCTGCCCTTTTTCCCATCGCAAGGCTAGCTTTTTCTATAGCACTGCTGGCCAAGCAAACCAGTACGTACAGAACCCCAGTATATGTTTGGCAGAAGATTTGCGTCATAAATTCCAGCTACGCGGTGTCCTGCACTATACGAGTATAGCTCCGTCCGCTATCACCAGTTGGCCCCTACCCATGGACTGACGCTTGCTAGCTGACTGTCGCGTTTAGCTGGGGTTACTTGACTAGCTAGCTTGATTTACCGAGTATACACAACCGCTCCTCTGCTGACTCCGCGATCGCTGTGAAAATCGCCGCGGTTGCCATGCTAAACAAGCTAAGCGACTGCAGAATACTACTACTATTATTATTATAGTAGCGCCGGGCGTGCTTACAAATTCATAGACTTCATTGGAGAATGCAGAGGTGAAGAAGCTGTTGTACACTGCAAGGCTCTTCTGTGCGTAATTCCTGCTCGCTGGGTAGTTTCAAACGTACCTCCGATAACGGTTCCCTAACTGGCAAGCAGCCTGCATTGTGCCTGCAGTTACGGCTTAAGACTCGTAAACCAGGCGACTGGTACGTCTCCTGACAGCAGCCCACCCTCGAAATTCACACCGGTCGTTCGTGGCGTCCATCCGAGTACATCGAGATCGCGCGTGTTCATTTAGTCTAGAAGCAACCAGCCATTGCCTTGTACTACAACGAGCTACAACGAAGCACTTTTCCCTTCTCGTTGCTGTTGCGGCAACAACCCGGTGCATCATTTCTGCGGAACAGCGCAGCATCGTCAAACGCTGTGAACTCTGCCCCAAGCGGCGGGCGCCGAGGACAGCGTGTTCAGTTTCGTGAACTCCACCACCTGTGGCGTATTCCCAACAAGAGGCGGACGGGCGGACAAACAGTGACAGGCAGTAGGCACTCCATAAAAGCACGCATACCTTTGACCCTTCTCCAGCCTGCTACAAGCCCTTGCCCTTTCTCTGACCCTTAATATGACGGCTAGCGATCAGGCAACTCAAACGCACTATAGACTACGACGAAGCTCAATTTCCGACGAAGTTCAAAGCTTCACTACAGTTTGTCGTGTCCATTTACGTCTACATGGCAGTGACTTCGTATTACGTTGATCATCATCTTTGTCTGTCCGCCCACCTGTCAATCATCATCGGGTCAATGGAGTTAGTTATTCGAGAAGAGGATAACCTATTGCAGCAGGCTAGATTGGATGGTTTTCCGATGGTCTTGCACTTTAGTACCAACATGGCGGTAGTGTAGACGGCCTTAGTATTGCAAAAAGCATGAGGACGGCGACGATCTTCTTGGTCTCAATGAATCATATCCATCGCGGTTCTGACCTCGAAATCCTAATCTTTCAAGCGAGCTCACTTTCTCTCTTGCCGCATGGTATGTTTTTGTTGTTGTTTTGTTGCTGCCAGTGCTGGGGCTGCCGCGTTGATTTTAATTTGCATTACAATGAGCATGAGGAAATGGGCCAGGATCAGGATGCCTGTGTCGACTATCTAACGCGCTGGAAGTATCTGTAGATCTCCAAGCAAGCATGAAGCATCCGTTGAAGAGTCAACGAGTGTGTGGCTAACGATCAAGCAGCTTTTCTCTCTCTGTTAATCTTTTAGTCGCAGTGGCCGCCGGTATCGCGCCGAATCGAGCGCGCTTATGGCCGGCTTTCTACCGCTTGTGCGCATGGTCATCCAAGTCAACGTAGTAAATCGAAACCAAATTGCTTCCTGTTATTCTTAACACATTTCGCTGCTTAAGTTATGTTTGTATGACGATTGCGCACGCTGTACAACGCCGGTCGAATGTAGAAACCGTCGCAGTACTGATAGCAGAAGCATCAGCAGCAGTTCTTTGATTCTTCGAGTAGTAGGTCCACCCTTAGCATCTCTTCTTTCGCCTATCTATCCATCCGCTTTTGCCCCTTTGTGTCTCTGTTCCCTGCTTCTTAGTAGCCCCATCCCTTGCCGCCGCTGGCTTTGTTGGCACACGAGAATCGTACCCGTATCCCCCACGCGCATCAAGCCGAACCATGGAAACTATTCGCAACTGGTCCTGAGCAACAGGGTGCCATGCAAGAAGCCTTACATCGTATAGGATCGAAAGAAGTACCTTCATTTGGCGCCTAACCCAAACATAAACTGTCAAAGAAGCGCTGCCGCTGTTGCCGGCGAGAATGAACGCCGAAGCCCTAGTGGGTTTCGAAGCGTCTCTCTGGCTCCCTTCTCTCTCATCTCCTCGAATTGTTTGCTGCAGTATCTTGGGTTCTCTCGTGTTTTTTTTTTCTTGAGATAAGCTTCCAGCAGCAGCGTTACTTGTCTTGTTAGCGCAGCCCACCTCGAGCCCGGCGGCCAGAATGAGCTATCTTGCATGATCTTAGCTCCGTCGAGTGTACAGTCGATATAGGCGTCTGCATAGAAATCTATCCCATCAGAGCAAATCCAACCCAAAGTGTTTCTTCTTTCGGTTCCTTGTCACGGTCGTCTTTTCCTCTGAATCCTTTTACGGGTCCCGTTTGGATGCTTTCTCACATGGTCGCCACGTACCTCTCATTGCCCTGTCATCAAAGCCTTTAGGACTGCCCCTTTACAACCAACCCTTTTTCCAGAACCTACGTTAGCTTTCGATTCTCAAAGCGATTTTGCTGGCAACATCCCCCATCCACTATCCTCGATACAACTGTGTACCGCCGCAAACTGACGCAAGCGTTCACTCTTTCGTCTCATGATGATGAGTATGTATATACAAACAGTACAGACATGTGTGAGCCTGTATACGCGCTTGCTTGCTTCTGCCTGTATGCACGGGTGCAAGCTTCTCGCTCGTTTAATTAAAAGCGTATCATTTAGGCGCCTGGACAACACAACGAGCAGCGTTTGTTCTCGGCGCTTTTGGTTCCAGCAAGGAGCTCACTAAGCGGCTGTTGCCGAAACAGAAGCGATAGCAGTAAGAGCAGCAGGTCCAACTAACTTGCCATCATGACCCAATGCTTGGCCAGTTCGTGCGGACCGCGCAGAGCGGCGACGAATCAGGGGAAGGCAGTCAACTGCCCCAGTCGTACCGCCGCCATATCTATGCAAGCCCTTGACTGTACAGCCATGGCCCGCCATCAATCCTGCCGAAACGTTATACTAAACCTGCAGCAGAAGCTCGGCAAGCCCTGACAACTGCTCAATTATCTGTATAATTTTGTTTTTAGCTCTGAAATTCAAATATTTTTTGCTGCTACTTGAATCGAATAAAATAATGCTTTTCAAAAGACGTTTACCGCAAGCTGTTCTTGGGCATGGTTCTCTAATCAATGCCAACACTTACTCCGACCGAATAAAAAGGAGAGACTGATAATGCTATACTATTGTTATCAGCAACGTTTGAGATGTTGAACTGATTTGAGTTTTTCGGCACGACTGGAGAAATTTCAAGCGGGAGAGGATAGGTTCACTAGCTACCGTTAAGGGTCACTCGTGCCGGCCACAAATAACTCTTGAAATTTTAGCATGCCGGCCTGGCGGAACGAGGTTGACTAAATTAAAAATTCTGCCAATGATCAGTGGTAGCTCGCATTGGTGTAAATTTTATAGTACCTTTGCGCACTGTTTCGTGTACCACATCATTAGCTCATACGAGTATACAGGTCACGCTAAGCAAACGCACACTCAACATCCAGTTTGCACGCTCTCACTGAGTTCGTATTCACAACGATGGGCATCTGACAAGCCCATACAAACAGCCGAGTCTGATCTTGTCAACATCGTTGCGCAACTACTCAATTCGTTCAGCCTGTTGCTTACTGCTGCCGCCGTGTCAGCGTCACTTCGACCCATGTATAAATTTAGCTGGTAAAACCTCGAAAACAAATCAACATGGCGGAACAGATTAAGCTGTTAAATCGAATGATGAAGTACACACACGATCGAAGGCGTCCCTCCAGTCCTCTATAAACAGTCTCCAACTGAGAATTGACTAAATCAATAGCTTGTGTAGAAACATACTCATTGTACGCCAGATGAACCTTTCCCAACCCAGTTCGCTTGTTTCCCGCGCAATGTCTGTCTCTTGCTGTTTGTCCTTCATTTTCCTCGAATATCTCACTAACAGTCGCTACTCTTGGCGCATATCTATGTAGCTATAGTGCAGAGTGACACCCAGTTCGCTGAATTGGGTGTCTGTAAAATAAAATTTGCTGAAAACATCAATAGTCGCGTCGCCGCTGTCTAGAACGTAGCATAGTCTCCTGTGTGCTCTCATTATTCCGCATCGCGTTCCCCATTGTAGTACGACAAACTTATGCGATCATCTTGTTGAGATATGTAGGCGGGTGTCCGGGCAGGGAAACAGGCAGGCCTACCTGCCGACAACATTAACAGCAGCATTATGCTATGCTATACGGGATAGAAGTAGTAGCAGTGTCGTAGCCAATAGCAGAGTCTGCGTAACTTGATTAAACGACTGACTTGATAAACATCTGACGATCTCAGCGACTCGACGTGTAATACACGTACTTCAATAGCCGCCCATCATCAAGTAGACAGGCACACGAGCCAGGTACCCGACCAAGATCACTCTTTGAACGTTGGAATAATTAAATATGCAATGCTTAAAAGCCTGTAAAGCCACCTTTTTCCGCACGATAGTGCAGTGACAGCGTGCCTACCGATTAATTTTAAGGCCATGTGGACCTTGGGTTTGAACTGTGGAGTAGACCCATCGTTTTGTTCTGGTTTCAGTCAGCCATCTGAAGTAACGTCGGCATTGTTTCGAACTCCGAACACCATTTCTAAACGCATTTGCCATGCTGGCTGCTGGTGACATTACTGCTACGGCTACCCACATGGTACAAGTAGACTAATACTTATCTATGGCTAGAGTCGCAGATGATTAACAAGAAATCGCGATCAGCTCGTATGGCATACTGCGATTTCATCGGCGTACGGAACGCCTTTAAATAAAAGCAATTTACTATTTTACTCTACTCATTTTTCAGCTCTAGGCAATATATTTGAGTAGTCGCTGATTACGTTCACATACGGTATATGAAAAGGTTTTTACTTGGTCTTTTACATAGAAGTGAGCAAGAGATACTGCGTGAAACATTGGGCCCTGGTGAAGCATCCGAGCCGCACTAGATATACACACACACACACAAATAGCCTTATACTTTTGTTATCGGATGCTCGTGGTTTCCATCAAGTCAAACAATCAGGATGTTTCAGCAATTACAAGGCACAATAGGCCTCCCTTGTTCTGAAGAAACCCGACTCTAGATACCACCAGGCAGGTAAGGCATACCCAGGGGACCTTATAGTCAGTGTCGTTCGCTTCGCTAGCTCGCATATCAAAGAACAGTAGCAATAAATGCACTACCTTTCTTACTAACAATGATTAACTTGTGCAAACAAGCAATTACCTATGGCTTATGAAAGCATGATAAGCCGGAAGCATTCAGAATGTTCATTATATCATCCAACCCACAGGCTCAATGACATTATTACACTATAAGAGCATAACAAATGTGCGTTTTTCTCTTTGTTTGCTTCGGTATAAGTATAAGTTCTAGTGGCACCGCTGAGCTGAAACCGATATATTTACTGATTTCCATCCAATCAGGCATTAAGGCAAGGCAGTTGCACCAGCAGCGGCCGGAACTGTCTGAACCAACTGAACGGTTTTGCACCTATCAGGGTTTCGTTCTCCGTGTGCACTTATCTTTCCACCCCTTGTTCAGTGAAGATCCCTCTCTGGACAAGCTGGCTGGCTGGCTGGCTGGCTTGCTGAGAGCTTCTTCTGATGAAAAGCGTGCCGCGCGACGGTACTTCTTCGGGAGCTTGCAGGTCCCCAAATGAAGAGCAAATCAACACACTATTCAACAGCGACTTGGAGACGGCGACAGTAAAGACCTCGGTGAGCGGTGTGACCTATTCAGGTTATCCACTTGTAGAGGTCCATGCCGTAGCGACCCGCTGTAGTCTGGCTTGGCATTTCTGAGCGTTCCGTCCTATTCTGACCTGGTCCATCCTAGGTATCTCCTGTTGAGAATGTATGTGATCCTGCTGCTTGGTGTGAGTGAGCAGCGGGTGTTTGTTTAACGACTCGTCGTCAGCTTCCCGTCAACGCGGTAGCAT
This sequence comes from Varroa destructor, assembly GCF_002443255.2. Taxonomy (NCBI): domain Eukaryota; kingdom Metazoa; phylum Arthropoda; class Arachnida; order Mesostigmata; family Varroidae; genus Varroa; species Varroa destructor. Next base: position 29,177,010 of record NW_019211455.1, on the reverse strand, counting down.
CAGCCATCCTGCGTTGTCCTTAGGCCCAGCCAGTGCTGCTGCTGTTCGTGCTAAGAACGTGGTCCGTTTCTTTCGTCCGCCACAGTGGCAAGAGTGGCCTACCGACCAGCCAACCAGTCGGCCTACCGGCCATCTAAGCAGCCGTTGATTCAACCAGCTCTTATCGCCGTAGGGTCTTAGCCCTTATAAATATAAATAGAAGTGATTTCTGCCCCTTTTTTCCCTCCTGCTCCTGCTGCTTCTTGGTATCCCTCTCCTTGGCAGGCCCCTACGCGTATCCAAACAGCCCACCCACTACTACAACCCCCTACAGTTGCCTCAATACATTGCTCCACTGTACCACTATCCACAGAGGCGAATGAGATTTTCCTTTTTTCTGCTTTTGCTGCTGCTTCCATTCTGGGCTGTGCTTCGTCTCTGTTTTCTCTCCGCCGTGTTATCCTTCTCTTGGCAACGTCGTGGACCACCTAAGCCACCACGGTTTATGTAGCACTGTATCCAACCCGGGCCGTCCATCCGCCGATTTTTGTACAACAACCCAAAGCCAACATAGGGTCGTCGGGGTTCTGGGCGGCAGCGAAGAACGGGAGTCACGAATGAGAAAGTGGTGGACTATGCGGCCAAACAAGGGACCAGTCAGCCACCCCAAAGACAAACTAACCACCTATATATATAAATACGTATATATGCTCGAACATACATATATACTGCAATGGCTATAAGCTGCATTGTGTGCTGGTTCTTTCTCTAGCAAAAGTCGGCCAGCCTGCCCGTTATGCTATCACTACTGGGAAGTTATTAACTGTGGACCGTGAAGATTGCTAGCCCTACGCGGACCTTCCCGGAGCACCCCGCTACGTAAAAGCAGCAATGAATACCAAGCCGACACCTCATGTCAAAAAACGTGGCGCTAGTAGTTCTTTGTCTTTAATTTCCACTTAACTTCTAGCGCAAAGAAATAGGTTGGAACGTATAGGCGATGCAACTAGCCGAGGTAGTATCGTGAGACGGGATACTTGTTAACGCTCATTACGGGACAGTTCACACGACCATTTGTCGCTACCAGCCTACAGTATCACAATTCGCGTTTATGGCTTCGGTTGCGATACAGTAAACCAGCAACTAGTGGCCGCGGCGTACGGTTTGTATACGCGGATCATGCAACATCCGACCGACACAAGATGAGCTGCGGCTACGCAAATACGTGACGTCTTTCTTTAGCATTACAGCAGTAATAGGGCTAAAACGTCACCATCGTCAGCCTCAGCACACCATAACACACGCCTCTCTGTTATGAACGAACGACGATGACGAAAACGAGCTTCATATATAATAACGCTTACTCCCCGAACATAACTCTACCTAATACCATATTATTTATGCATAGCTCCAGATGGATGGCCATACGCACAAAACCAGCACATACAATATAATAAATTTAAATTTAAGTACATACATACAAGTGTCGCCAGGAGTATACTTACTTAGTTTGATTGACGTGTGTATTATAAAGCGTAAGGTAAAAATGCCAGGTGCGTGACGAACAATTGTCATTTAATTTTTATTAACAATTATTCTAAAAAAAAAAATGTCACTTCCTGGGAAGTCTGGTTGTGTTTTCAGCCTAAAAAATCATAGTATCTTGTAGTTTCCTACCATCACCTTTGGCCTGAAAATGTCGCTTACATGATAGATGGTCAACAGAGACCCAATATTCAGAATCACACGAAGTGGATCAGCCAAGACCGATAAATGTTGCGTTTGTTTTTAGCATCTCGAAGAGATAAGGAAGCATCAAGATCGGCTGAGTGTTTTTTTCAGCTTTTACCGAGATTTACTTTACGCAACAGAAAGTTTCCTGCCACGAGCATGAAAAGCCTATTTGTTGCGGAAGTATCGTTAGAAGAAATTAGCGATTTCTGAGTTGTGTACAGGCACCGACGCTCGACCGTCACCCGTATAATTTAAGTAACCGTGATTGCTTTAAAGGATTACCCATCGTTGGATTTCCTATACAATATGAGTTAGATATATGGCCAGTGTCAATTATAGCTTGCGAAGTATACTTCTTTTGCACCGCTGGGTTATTTTCATTTTTTAAAATCTACTAATGTTGCAGTAAATTGCATGTATAGCAGCCCCTCTATTACGAAAGTATAACATAAGAGAGATATAACAGATTACATCCAACGGTGCCCCATCGCCTTATGCCTCGTGTCTGTAGCCACTAAATCTGACACTGAAACGTTCTCGTCTACAAGAGAACTATTTTTTTTTATGATTAGTTTAATATAATATTACCTCTTTTCTTGATTCCTTCCGAGCTAACGGGGCTGATGAGAGCTGCAGCGAAGACGGCGAAGATGATGGCTGATGCTGTCTTCACAGGGCGATGCGTTCTCCGACACACGCTTGCCAACATGGCGTTGGCGCCCTTCGGGCCTGATTCTGTTTGGCGGGTGCGGAATAGCATGGCGGTTTCGCTCGGTCGGTCAGACCCGCTCCGAGGCCGAGGACGCGCCCAGCAAATCCACTATAAATTCATTGGACAGCTAAAAAAAGAATCAATCAACGTATGGTATTAGTTGTTTTGGCAAGTTTGTATTTTTAACACTATTATATCGAATAACTTCTTTAAGAAGGTGGTCTGCACAAAATTTCTTTCGGAATAAATTTTGTGCAGACCACCTGCTTTAGCACCTACGCAACTGCACCGTAATTTCACTGAAGGTAAGCTGCAGGGCACGCAAGCTATGTTGTCTAGGTACAACTTAAAAAATAAACCCTAAAATATTTAAAAACGAAGACAATCCCCGCAGTTATATAATGTATCGGTGAATGAACGAGAACATGTTTCGAGGAGCGGAAAATTTGACTCGAATAATTAGGCAATTACAATTTTTAGGCGGCTTTACCGCTATTAACCTTAAGCAGCCACATTAATGACCAAGGAGAGCAGTGGAAACGACACCAACGATTCTCCTTCTTTGTGCCACTTGGCACAGACTGTATACGCCTTTACGTGCAACAGTGTTTTGGGACCGCTAGGCCTATTGACTGACAGCTAAACCATTGTGACAATTTCGTAGGGCTATCTTATAAGAGCGGCGTAGTCCGAGTGGTTGATGCGAATCTGTTTCGATGTGTTGTTATGGTAACCATAACTAGCGAGTATACTGTTACGCTGGTTCAAATCTAAGCGTTAACAAAAATTATCAGCAGACACTAAGCATCAGGGAGATAAGGAATGCAAAAAAAATGGGGGGAAAATAACACGATCTTTTATAGGTCTCTTAGAGAAACCCAGATCAGTTCATGGTGACCTTTTACGGTTAGACAACAAGACGTTGATACTATACCTAAAAAGAAGTAACCTTGAGGACTTATTCGGAAAAAAATAATAATATTAAAGTGCTAAATAATTAAGGAAAAATACTATACGATGTTAACGCTACTTTACGTATTGCATCTGTTGTTTTTGCCTTTTTCATTCCACATATATGAACTCACTGCCTCTACATTATACCACATGAACAAGATAGAACTTTCGGTTCTAATAGTAGAACTAATGGTTGACAATCATCGGTAGATGGTTTTAGCTGCCGATACTCTAGTCGACGGCGTCTGTATTTATGTAGCCATCTAGCAGGGGTACTTAAAGTGAACGGCGACGCCTTTTCCTCTGCAATCCCGCGATGTAAATGAGCTCCTAACCTCTATTACTCCTTTTCCTTCAAATGGATATCAATAACCGACATCGAGCACCTCCGTTCCACCCATTCCCCTGCCTCATATATGTATGGCCGCCTCCGAGACTAAAATATGATTCTTTCTCAATCTATCTCTAGGCGGAGTAGAAGCACAGGACGATTTTTTCCTGTCATTGCTGCTGCTGATGCTACTGCCTGGGCTTCTTTGGGGTTGCCCAGCTGAACGCAAATGCCCCTTTTCTTCGTACCACCGTATCTCATTCCCACTATATGCGCTCATGGAAAGTAGGGAATGCAGCTGTGAAACGATTGGGAAAGAAATGTGGTAAAGACTTGCCAGTGCTTCCGATCGCGTGGCTGCACCTTAAGCAACGTGTAGCGCATATATATCAACATCATAGGGACAACAATGGTTTGGCGCGCTGTTGGTAATTCACAAAGAGAACGCTGCCCACGTTGTTTGAAAGACTACTCGGAGAAAAACACATACGAATTCTATGACAAGATTTAGCGAGCAAGACAGAAAACGAACCGTGTAATAATGAAATGAAGCATCAATACTTTAACAATTGAAGTGGGGTAACAGTGATGTGAACAAGTTGGTAAGCAGGCTAAGGAATCATTTGGAAAAGCTATTTCACCTTGCTGTCACTGCGCTCTACTCTTCTTTCACGGCCTAGTCGCTTTTTGCCCCCATCCTTGAGCGACTCGTGCGCCATAATGCTCCATCATGAAGACCTATCTTACTAGACTCCGCAAGCAGCTACAACAGCCAGTGCAACCAGGACGGTGGAAGTAATAGGTCGATGGCGCTCCGACTTTCCCTTTTCAGTAGCAGTAGTGCTAATACCAAGTCCGCATACTGCTCATCGTCTTGAAACAACAGGATTGGCGAGCAGTGGCTGCAGCAGCAACAGCGAATTCGAAATGGGAAGTAAGAAACTAGCTTTTCCTGCAACGCAGGACAGAGTGAGGAACAGGGCTCAGCTCAACAATTTCAGCTCAGCCCAGCTTTTGCCTGCTATGGAGGATACGATAAAAGTGGCCAGGAAAGAAGCCGCTATTTCTGCAGCGTCCCCCTCGGCCCTTCTCAAAGCTCATACTACGCAGCAGCAATGAGATAAGCCCATATCGGATCCGTCGGATAGAATTACTGATTACCCGTTACTCTACGGTTCCTAGGCTCCTCCTTTATCTCCTATCTGGTTGTCGAATCTCTTCTCTCGGCCTCCCCATTTCTGATTCTCTCTTCCCCTTACCCTCCTTCTCCTCTTCCCCATCACCCATAGTTGGGGATCCCATCACCCCCAATGAGGAACTAAAACCGGCGACCCAACCGACCACCGTCGCGGCCGATCATTGCCGACTCACCTCGCACATCCAAACACACGCGCACAGAGCAATGACAACATAGACGAATACTCACAAACGCACGCTCAGTGTTCGCTGTTTCTGCGGCCCGCACTCGTATCTATCCTGTTGCTTCTTTCAATATCTTGTTCCCTCTGCCATACTCCTGCATCCCTCGTACAGCGTTCTCGTTTCTGCGAATGTTTTGTGGGTTGTCGTTAGTAAAAACCCCATGCACGCAGTAGACAGTCGCTATTTGCTACAGACCACTAGTCAGCCAGCCAGCTAGCTAGCTAGCTAGCTAGCGAGTCCTGACCCTCGACTCTGCGAACGACGCTCGATCCGGATACTAAATTCCCTTTTCGAGAGCTGCAGTTAGCGCGGTTCGTAGTCGGTTTGCAAGTTGAAGCTGAAGCTTTCCGCTTAGCTGCTAAATCGCAGCTAGAACTGCGAAAAAGGAGGCCGCGTGAAGAAGACATTCGCAGTAGGTATGTGGAACATGGCCATTCCTGTGCAGTGCAGTACAAACATCTACCATTTTATGTCAGTCCTACCACGTATCTCTCATCTTCAAGTACAGACAGACTTCTCGTGTGTCGTACATATTCGAAAGGTAACCCTCTTACATAGCAGTTTACCTGTGTGCGTGAATGTAAGTCTCAGAAAGCAAGCAGTACAAGTTTTACCGTACACAGGCAAACCTGGTCCCCACAGATCCTGCCCTTTGGACAAAAACAGACATACGATAATCACTGCTACCGCCGCCGTTGCTACGTCCCCCTATTTTCATCCCCAAATCAAGCGCAGACCCGCAAATAGATATCTATGTGAGTAAAACATGGTAAAGCTGTCGACAGCGACGACGGTAGCTGCGGCCGACGAAGGTAAATCATAGGAAATGAGCGGGGCCAGCAACGAAATTATGCAAATATTACCATCATCAGGATTGTATTAATCATAAGTGCCAGCAGCATCCATCACCTTGTTGTTTTTGTCCGCACCTTTTTTGTGCGCGGTATTGCTACTGCCATGTCATTTATGAAAAAGGGGAGGCAAAGAAAAGAGAGAACCGAAAGAAATAGTGTAGCTTACGATTGCTATTAAAAACGAGTGACGATCATCTGATGTGGGGGCAAATTCTGGCCTAGAGTAATGCAGCCACCGAATGTATGGCACTACTGCAATGGCCACAGCTGGTGTGATCACAGATTCCCTTTCAAGTGTGTCACACGTAATTTTACTCTTTGCAGTACTCGGTTCCTCTTGCTCCGCCACGCGCCTCACAAGCTCTTGTGTCTTCTCGCTTCCAGTTATCAGTTAATAAGCTAGCTAGAGCTTCTGCGACCATGAGTGCCGTCGGCCATAGTTACTCGGCAGCATCGCTCATCACTATCGCGAGAACAGCAGAGTTTGCACTCACGATTGGACCTTACCTTCCTAAGCAAGACTGATTCATGTGTCAACAGCTTTTCTCCTTTTCCAATTTGATTAGAAAAATCTTAGGCAAAGTGCTCTGCCTACAAGGAAGTTGGCCAACAACTGAAAACAAGGCTCTGTTACATCGTCGCGCTGCAGCCGCCCACTTGTTTCTCTGGTCAACGCCATGGAAGCAGCTACAGGTTTGTGTAGTTAGAGCGACAATACGGCAGGCAGACCAGCCTTCTTGAGGTGGGTGTTAAGACGTAGAATTATTCACCTAGTTCCTTTACTCCAACTTTCAAACCCTCAGTGGCTCGGTTCCCCAAACAGATCCTTACAAGCTTGCGCAGCCGCAAGCCAGCGGGGCCCTCTTGAACTGGCAGGGCCACGCCGATGGCGACCTACTCTATACCTAGATCGGGTGCCAGAGTCCTCGAGAAAATGGTCCTTGCAGCGTAGTCCTGTCTGAACCATGGAGCGAATCGTAAAAATGCAGAGGTAGCGCTATTAAAGAAATGATAGACAGAGAAAGAGAAAAAAGCGGCAGAAGCGGTCTTGCAACAGCAGTGAGGTCCCCCGCTAATGCTTGCTAGTGGTGACAATAGAAACAGAATTTTAAACAGGTAAGGCCTTTTCCATGACACTACCACACTACGACTGCCCAATTTCTTCATGAGAAACCAACCTCGTCGTGAATTAGTGCGTTGTCTGCCGTCCGCATAGTCCTGGCCATCTGTTGGGCAGATAACGCAAACTAACAGCACGCACATTTGTAATGAAGCACATCATGTTGTTGTTCGCTTGGCATAGTCTCCCTCTCGGTCGATCAGACTTCACAGCAAAACATTCTACCTTCTCTTTTCTTCTCTGGGGTCCTTCTGTCTTTTGCAGACTTTGATCTTCTGGACAAGAAACTCGACCCAGTTTGCATGAGACAGGCCCACAAAGCAACAAACAGAGAGACCATTCGACTTTATACCTTTGCGAACGAACGTCACGGACAGCACCTTCGTCTGACGCACTTTTTTTCAACTTCTTGCGCATCGCTTCACCTTAATACTAGGAATCTTAACCCCACTGGTTCCTCCCGTGGACTAACAATAAGGAATACTACGTATTTGTCATGATAGACGGAGAAAAGGGTTCTGTAATGGACCAACTGACAAAACGGTCAGCCTTAAGCATGCTACAGCATAGTGGAGTCCCGTTAAAACAGTTCAGAGAAGTTGACAAACGGTACCGAATGCGATCTGACCGATAACGAGGGTACTAATTAGAGTGGTCGTGTGAACGGATACCGACCAATTTAAGTACCTTGGATATGATGGGAACATAGGCGGTAACTAGCATCTCTCTACCGTTGTGTCAGTCGCTCCTACTTTCTTGTCCTCCGTCTTTGTGGTTGATGTTGTCGCTAAGGCCCCACGTCCTTTCCTGCTTGCCGCTTTGCCCTGGCCCACCCTGCTACTGCGACTCGCAATAACAGCACCGACCAGGCAATCGATGACAGTAGCGGTGGAGCGGATGCCACTGGCGGCGCTGTTATTCTGTGCTAGGTTATATACAAACGTAAAGCTTCGAAAGCCATCAACACGACCACCATTTTTCCGCTACCAGCTGTGACCATCTAACGTAATGCGCATCAGCGCCGGTGTCTGCTATGCTAGTATTTGTAGCGATGCCTGCTCATACAGCAAGGGGCAAATGGCAAACAAATACTAGCGAACAGCGAATGAACCAGTCCGTCGGAACAACTGTGAGCTGCTGCGGCTGTAGCATTGCCGTAGCAAACAACGGCTAGGAAGGCTTTCTTGTGGCGCTTGTAGCAAAGAAAATGATGCGCCCTCAGGTTCGACCGCTCCTGCTAGCAGTACTAGGTGCTGCTGAGTGCTAAGCAAGTGCTACAGACCGTCGCCATTGCTCTGACGACGCAGCAAACTCAGACGACATCTTTTCCTCACCGCGCCATTAATTCGCTAATCGTCGCCAGTCGTTATTCTTTGCTCGTTGCTCTCCCCTCCCGCGCTTATGTCTCTCTCTCTCTCGCTCTTTCTCTTCATCTTGCATACGCACAAGGGCAAGCAGGCGGCGGAGAACCAAGCATTCTTTTCTTTCAACATAGGCGAGGCGTGTTCTGGCAGCCGACCGACTAGTTGATCCACCAGTCACACACACCCGCCCACCCACCTGACCGCCCGCTTGGCCACCTTTCCTGTCCTTTCGCCTTTTGGTTCTCCATTGCATTGAACTGTCTGTTATCCCTGGAGATCCAGTAAAGGAACAGCACCTGGCCTATGGCCTGCTGGTCCTAGTGCTGCTTCACCGCGATGAGAGATCACACAGCTGAGGGCGCAACGGTGATAACAACAGCCGCGACTCGCACGATGCGGTACGTCCCATCACTGCAAGCGCTGGACAGCATTACACAAATGCGCAGGCCATATATACCTTTCGGTTGCTTCTATGCTAAGGACATCTTCTGCTGCTGCTGCTGCTACTATTGCGAATGCACGTAATAAACATAGGGTGCTTACTAGCGTTAGGTGTGAGTTCTATGAAGCATACATAATCCCTCTATACACGCTCGCACACATACGCGAACACACAAGCACATACAGAACCATAACGCAGAAACAGTGTTTTCTTTTACCCCTTTCCTATAGCAAAACACATACATACATAGTCATACACCACTGTTCTTTCGTCGCCGCTCTCGCAGCACTACAAAGTGCGCACATTTGACATAAATCTCTCCCACATTAAGGTAACGAGCGAGCACATTGCCATACCATCGCTACTGCTGCTGCTACCACCGAAGCTGAAGACATTACCGCCCTTAGGCTTCCAGCTACCACATACGTGTCAACGCTGGGCTGACGCAGTTATAGAGTCGTTCAAACGAGTACCGAAACAGCACCCACCTGCAGATATCACATCACCGCTGTCTGTGGGTCACCACTTTAGCATGAGGGACGGATATAGAGAAGGAAGTAGAAAAAGGCTACAGTAGTTTCTACCCCCCCTCTATCGCTCTGGAGAGTTGAACCAGTAGCGTCGCGTCGCTGGATCATTACAGGGATGCCGCACTTCTAGCCATTGTGGGGATGTCGAGTTTGGGCTAGAAGGGAGATGTGAGAGGGCGATGACGAAAAATGAGAAGATGGGTCGCCTTCTAACGGCGAAGCGGGAATAGCAATAAGGGAAGAGTGCCACCGAGCATTTTCATATTTCAACCCCGTTCATCCACCATCACCTTCGTTCCGTCGCATTTGTCATCAGTTCTTATTAACGGAGATACAGGACGCACGTACGAAACAGCACACGGGCTTGCGTAAACCAAGTAGAACGTAGAAGTTTGCTCTCATTGGTCGACAACAAATAATTATAAAAAAAAAAAAAAATAAATAAACGATAATAACAGTGGTTATAACTGGATAATAAATAGTGCTAAAACTAGTTGTGATAGTCTTGTTACATTCAATTTCGTTTTCAACGTTTCCTTCTAGTCTAATATAACGTACTGACATAGTAACGTGGAAACGAGTCGCGACGGTTGTCTTCCAATGCGATCTTTCATTACAACCCACTGATATCGCTGGGTTAGCATTCACTAGCCTTCCACTAAACTATACACGATATATAGATACAATAGACTAACACTGATAGGCAGAGGCCGTCTCTCTGAGATGATTGCTTACAAGCAATCAGCATTTCGTCGGCGCTGCAGAGATGCTTCCAACTTTTCCGCATCGTTTTTCTGTTCGAAATAGGTTATTGTCCTGAAATGGGCTCGCACCGCACAACAGTTTCTTCTGATACTTAACAAAAGATGCCCTTAAGCGCACCTTCAGCCTACAGCTACCTACGCCAAAAGCGTTTATTGACGAAGAAGCGGAGTGACAAGCACGCAATACCCTCGCGATCGCGATCTCACCGCGCCACTGATGCCGCGTCGGAAAGGTTCTATAAGGAAATTATATATGCATAGCCATACGACAAAAATAGATCCAACGTATTCTATGATAAACTAATATTGCATGTAAACAATAAAATGGTACTAATTGATTTTCTTCCAGAAGGTATGCATATGGAACCATTTTTCTTTTGTAAAATATAATAACACTAATTGGCTTTCCTTTTAGGTTCCTTCTTAAAGAAGTTACACACGACACTAACACAAAAACGTTGAGGCCCCTGTTTTTCGAAGGAGCGGAAAGGCATTGATGAAGAAATTAGGAAGCGAGCGTGCCGACTGGCGCCCATCCAATGAGATCTCAATACAGTATCTACACCTTTTGCCCGACACCGCTTAGGCTGAGGCCTCGACCATCGGCGCCATTATAAAATGGAGTGAGTGCTTTTCGACTCTGGGTCAGCTCTAAGAGTTTCCCGAAACGTTCTTCTGAAAGAAACGTACGTTTCTTTTGCCTTTAAATCCACGCGATGCTATGCACATACAGTGCTTTTAGACAGATCGTAATTTTCACAGACGTTTCTTGGTGATGACGGCGATGGCGGTGAAGCTTTTCTCGGTCGATCGGAGAACGCTGAGTAGCAGCAGCAGCAGCAGCAGCTGTAGAGTCAAGCAAGATCCGGTGCTAGGAGCAGAATCTGAAATTTTGATGTCTCTAAACGATATAGCAGACGAACTTCCCGCCAAGTGCAAAAAGTGGTGCTGCAGTTACTGTTGTGTGTTCGTGCGCTGCATATGTGAACGACAGGCAAACTGGAAGACAACCAACGCAAGGAAAACCCAGGAAGACACCTGGCTGGCATGCTAGGCAGGCAGGCGCATCCAGACAGATACGATCGATAGCATGGAACCACTAAAAACGGCAGCCAAGGAAGGAAAGCAACTGAAGATCAAAAGGGGGAAGAAACAGTTTCGACAATAGAACCTCCTTGACTAAGCATGTCGCTCCGGCGTCGAACGTGATGGCAGCGGCAAGGCGTCGCGCCAGTCGTACCGCGATTCCGCCACCACAGTCAGCAGCACCGTCGCCAACATCGGCCATGCTCAACTCTGTTTCCACGGTTCGAATGAAGAACGTGACAGCAGAGGGTGGCAGAGAAAGCGGCTGGCTGGCTGGCTGACTGGCAATGATCGACATCATAGCATAGAAATCGGCAGCCTTGAAAGCGGCTTTTTTGCCTGTCTTTCTTCTCTTGTCTTCTTTAAGCCGCTGGAATACTCTGAATAATTTTATTACAGATATATATATTAGGCTGTTACAGGTAAATCCGATGGACTTTGAAACTAATTAAATATATATAAGTAATAAGAGGTGATTTTTTAATGAATTAATTACTCTTTTTTATTTTTTACGCACTTGTGACACCGTTAGCAGCTTCTGGACAGTCCTATACCTACTACTCGCGTTCTACATGTAATTTTTCTATCTATCTCCTTTCGAAATAAATCGATATGGAGACAACTTTGTCTACCAGTTGCCCCTTTTGGGGTATGGAGAACTCAATAATCATACGGACTTATGTTGGGAGAATAAGCGGATTGAAGCTAACGTAGGATATTTCTTTGATTGATCCAGGAAGTAATTGAGGCATTACGATGCGGTCTGGCGTTGTCATCAAGTAACCATACTGCATGCTTTCGATTGCCGTGCCGATGGTTCATGGGTCTCTTGAGGAACCCAAGATAATCGACTCCATTTATTGTCTCGGCTAGCATTTCATAGTAGCAGGTGCTTCTGATATCCATTGCAAGTACTACTATCGTCTTGTGTCCGAACCTACTCAACACTGCTACCGACCTCGATTTCTCTCCAGGGCAATGCTATTTTTCCGCCTGATCTCTACCGCCCTCTGCGACTGGCGGTAGAGACTGAACTATGTCTAATCTTTAGCGACCGTATGCTCCAGGCAGGTTGTTCGTTGATTAAAGTTCCGCGAATTGCATGTAAAAAGCACCACACACAGTTCTAACAATTCCAACTGGCCTAAAGTCGATTCACGGGGGACTCATTTTTAATCCGTTTACGCATTCCCAGTATTTGGATAATGATTTTGTAATACGCTACACATGAAACATCAGTTTTGATCAACAGAGCCCTTAGATTCTTAAGCTCTGCTCCCGTGAAAAGCCCCCTCGGTTAAGGATATGCATTCTTGTTCTTTGGGTCCTGACATACGATTACCTCCTTATTAGATTTCCGTTTTTAGAACGTTTGCACTGCTCATTCTGAACTAACTTCCTCTAAAATAAACTCACTCAAAGGTTTTGACTCAGTTTCTTTCACAAATGTCGTCTGCTAGCGGCGCGTAGTTTGAAAGTTTATATATATGGGCCCACAAAACTGCGTTAAACTGAGCTATTGCAACAAGAGACGAAAATGATCGTAGCATTACAACTGTATTATTCTTACAGTATTTCATTATCAAGAGGCGAAAATGCGTGGTTGACATGATGAGAATGTCCCTTGTTCCACATATCGCCCTATAAATAGTTAAAATGTTGCATCTGAGGTGTAAGTAAAACCATCTTGCCCACGCATTTCAACCCGGCGATTTGACCTTGTGTACTTACCGGAAGAACTTCATTTTTCACTATACCTGTTCGTAGAAGGACTCTATTAAAATATAAAGAAAATGTAGGCGCCAAGAGATAGTCAAGCTGCAGGTTCCAATACTATATTGCTGTTTGTATCCGCAAAGACAGATTGTGTTGAAAAAAAAGTACATGTGTCGTGTTATATTCCACAGCGCTGGACGTAGATACGTCGTAACAAACAAAAGGCAGGTTATTTTCACTATCAAGATCCAAAATCCATCAATGTTAGAAAACCATCATTTGCACTGAGCTTTTGGCAGCCTGGCTCATTCCTTTAATAAGCATAGATTTTTATTATTAAATACAATGGTCCTCTGTTCCAATCATTTTATTTTAGTTCCCCGAGTGAGGACACTTAATCTCTGTTGCTCTTAGGGTGATGACTGAACAGTAAGCACTACCACAACCATGGCCACAGTGGTAACGACGAGGATAACATCTATAACGATAACAGCAACGTTGGAGCATAAGACATAAGAGAGTCGAAGAAACGCTGGCGCCTAAAATCACCTCTGCGACAACAAAAATAACAACGACAACAATAGACGCAGCAGCTGTACCAATAGGAATTGTAATTTCGGGGAATTTCAAGGAACAATAATAAGGAATTAACATTTTTATTTGCATTGCTGGGTCACACTAGCCGCCGCGGTCGCTACCACACAGGCATACCAGTCTAGTATAGTTTTAAGCCTCGTTCGTAGCTTGTTCGGTTCACTCCGGTTCGCTTCACCCCACTGACCACAATTAAGTTCATCTTCACTGTGCAAGCGCAGAAGGCAGCAGCAGCAGCAGCAGCAGCAGTAGCAGCAGCAGCAGGAAGCACACCGGTGAAACTGGCAGATAGACAGAAAATGGTCGAATGGATATTATTTCACTTGCTTTTTTTCGTACCCGCAATGGCGGGACCGACTACGGAGGCACATACCACTCACACAGAGGTGTCGGCCCGTCTTTTACAAGTTCAGGATAGTGCAGGGAGCAGCACTGCTACCACTGGTTTTAGGAAGGGACCGCTGGCAAAAGCTCGGTTAAGAGCAGTGGGTAAGAGCATTACAATTTTAAGCAGATTACCTCGCGCTGCATGAGGTACACTTAGAGAAGTAGTCGTAGGAAGCCGTCGACCGCCCGTCTAGCAGAGAGTGAAGACAGTTGTGTCAGTCGGGAGAGTAACATTGCCCTCGCTAGTTCCTTCACTCGCCTTTTCTACCTCGATAAGAACGAAAACTGAGGCTAGTGGAGTTAGCAGTTATGTTGAAGGGTAAGGGGGCGTTAGAGACTACCCTTTTCCTCCCACTTCCCCCCGCTAGCTCTCTCTCTCCCACTTTCATTCTAAGTTTTCAGCACTAATAAGTTTAGGTGTCCCGTTTCGCATAAGAATGTTCTGCTCACTCTTCTTGATCTTCTTCCACCGTGTGACTCTATTTCTTTCATTGCTCTGGCTACCGTAAACCTGGAAGACGACACCGAGGACACCGCTTACCCCGCTTGCCACTTCCCTGTTGCAACTACGGCTCGTTCCTAACTACCCATCTATCTACTTATCATGCGACGAATGATTACGCTGTGGAAGATGTCCTATCTCGCCGCCAGTCAACCCTTAACCCATCCAAAACGAGAGCATAAAAGCCCTGACCGAAGCTGAGTGCCTCGCGATCAGCAGCTGCCTTCACTACATATGTATACTTTTACAAAAAGCTGGGCATAAAGCAGCATTTACACAGATCGTTTCTGTGCGATTGGCGAACACGCGAGGCTCCTACTGGGATCGGAACAAACTTATGAAAATTTTCAGATGCTAAAGATTGGAAAGTATTGCGTCTCTAGGCATACGTTTAGTAGTGCGACCGCGTATTGGCAGGGACTGACAAACGCAACCCCTACTAACGTTTTTTTTCACCAACGATAGAGACGCAACTTGGTATCTATGCTACTTTCTCTTCGGCGTCAAAATACATGTTTTATCTATAAGATAGTTATGAAATTTTGAGAAGGTTGGTATCAGATACAGAAGCAGTGACTGTGTAATGGCAACGTTCTCTTTTACCAAATTCAAGATTTGATAGATGTTCGTTTTATGAAAAATTTCCCTTTGTCACGTTTTCGAATCAAACAGAACAAAAAAAAAAAACCTTATCTATATTGACACTTTCCATCGAAGGCTCGGTATATAAAACGAAGTTGTATACCCAGGGAGTATTAAATACTGTTTTTTTTAGTATAGGGAATGAGTTCTTAGTGAATCCAATACAGTTGTCCTTCAGATAACTATACATCTATCTAGGAACTAGGATATCCAAGTGAAATTGAAGAAATATATGCGAAATAGAATGCATGAAAGTCTTCTGTACTTTGCTACCGTGACAGACGTAGCGTTACGCACTACGTTGTACGCACACGCTGCTCGTTACACACATATCAGCAATACTGGTTAGACTTTCGTCGGATTTAGTGGATCTTGCTTCGAGAAAAGAAACCGAACTAGCAAGCGGTCCCTTCAGTTTGAGGTAGTTCCAGGGGACCGGATGAGTCAGGTCTCTCCCGTAGTGGTTTAATCAAGCACGGCGTCAAGTGGTGAGTCGCTTTGAGCCATGAGCAGCAATGACCGATGAAGCGAATGATATATAGACAAAGCTAAGCGGCCTAGAGCGTTGCTCGGACTCGTTTTCCCGCTAGCGTGGCTACCATCATTCCTAGCGGCGTCAGATCGTTCCGTAGGCTTCATCCTGATGGGAAGCAGTAGAAGCAGAGCCCGAATTAGACATAGCAGCGGCAAGAGGAGTAGTTGTAGTAGTAGTAGTGGCGGCGGCTGACAAACGCTACGTACAGTCGTTTCCCTCAGGATACCGCTACTACTGCTGCCCGTCCATCTATTGCAGTCCTTATAATGTCGGCCAGCCTCTTCTTTGATACCGGCGTTGGTCTCCCACTGATAAAGCAAAAGCACTAGAAGCCGTGGCAGAGGCTCAGAAACCACTATGAGCTCTATAACGCAAACTCTTTTGCTAGCGCAACCCAAACTGCCTACAACACTGGACTGGTTCACTGGTTGCCTAGAGTCCACACTGGCCTGTGGATCGAGCTAAACCCTCTCTCTATTGGCTTCCGCGGCTGTTCCCACAGCCCCCGCGCCACCGGGTTTGCTTCTTCAGTAAACCTACCGACCGCCTCCTTTGCCTTCTTCTCGCCAGTCGGAAAAGCGGAAAGTAAATTGGAAGGGGCTGCGGCAAGAGAAGAATGGGATGCCAAGGAAGAACAGGTTGCCCACGGCAAAATGGGACCATCTAAGGTGCAGTGAGGGATCTGGAAACGGAGGAACTGGGAGCAGGAAAAGCGGCGAGCCAAAGATGCCCCAAGCGCTCAAATCAACACGGATCACTCGGAGTTCTACACACGGAGACTTCCCCGTGCCTACTCTTCGGTTTCTCGAAAAGATAGTGAGCATCATGATGCAGTAGCCTGCCATATTTTATGACCTCCGAGAAGAAAGGCTGAAAGAGGCAGTTCCAGTACATCGACGTGTGGCTGTTTCGTAGACTCCAGCTGCAGTAACGGAAGCAGCCGCAACAGTAAACAACAATACGAACAGCGATAGCAGAGCACATTTCAAAGCATGCACCTTCGCGAGTGTAGCTTTCGAAATAGAAGCCAATGTGCAGCCCGTCAAGGGGTTTCCAACACGACAAATGATTGTGCGCGTCTTTTACTTCTATAGGTCAATAGTGGCCTGATGGGGCATTGCAACAGAAAAAAACTAGCAAGAGAGACAAAGAAAACGAAGCCAGTGTCTACGCAAGGTGGCAGGGGATAAAAGAGGTCGATGAAGAATAAGGACGAATACAGCTGGGAAGACCGCGTTGTGTTCAGATCAAGAATGTGATATCCCTAGTAGATAGTAGAGAAGATTCGCGTGACGGTTGGAAAATACCGTAGCAGAGAAGCTCACTATCGTCAATTGGATATAAATGAAGCCCAGCGCAGTGCGGAAGACATATCGGTTTGCTGGCCGGTTGATAGAGTCGAATGCAAGCGTTGAGGAGCTTCGGGTATGGAATAGACCAAGGCTGTACAACAGCACTTGTAACCGTCTGATCGCCTAACCACCTATTGCACCAGCTTGCGATAGTTGAAACAGAACGGGTGCGTTAGTCAATGAGAGAGAAAGACGAGTTCCGCTTTAGGGAAAGGTGGGGATTTCGAGGGATCCAATAGCGGAGTGGGTAAAAGGATACAATACAATGAGTGACAGACAGTCGTCTCTAACACGAGTTCGCCCCCTGGCAGCCAAGAAGCCTGGTAAGCATACTCTTGACGGGTGAAAGATAGCCTAATTACAAAGTGCCTTCAGAAGACTACGAGTTCGTTTGTAGACTGGGCGCCGCCATAGAACGTTCAGTGCTTCTACTGCCGCGGTAAATGGAGGGCAAAGTAGCTTGATTTAGTGGAGCTGAGAATCGAGACCCAGCAGGTATTTCTTACCCAAAGTTGAAGGGCTACGGTCTAAGCAGCCGGACCTATGTAGCCAAAGAGTGTTGAGTATCTGCGCTTGCACCCTCACGCACTCATATCTCTCTCCCCCCCCCCCCTCTTCAGCCTAGCATCCAAACTATTCTCTAGAATGGGACGAATGCTGACTAAAAGCTGGCAGAACCGATGCTGCTGCACTTAAACGGGGCCCTGTGAAACAGGGGGCCAAAACAGCTATTAGCCAACAAACAACATCTCGTCTAATTCTAATTATTGCCTTCCGTTGCCTGGTCTTTCGCTGCAGCGTTCATTCCTCTTCCATTTAGCCACTCTACCCTCTTCTGCAGCCTCCCAGCGGACCACCCCACCAAGTAGCGTCCTGCATCCCACCCACCACTCTAACACAAATGCACCCTTTCTAACAATATGCGAGGCATCGTTTCATCCAACCACGCCTAGATGGAGGAAGGAAGGAAAACGAACATCGCCACTGTAGATCACTGCTTTTCGAACAACCAACCAAGCGGCCCTGAATAGGGTCGCGCTGACTCCTGACAACGATCAGACTACGCCAATATCTGCTAGTTAACTGGGTCTGCACCCAGCCAACGGCCCAACGTCGTCAACCTCAACGATCAGTGCTACTTAAAGCCGAAAGTCGAGTAGAATGTCTGTTCTGAAGTCACCACAAACATACGTTAGAGGCGCATGTATTGCACTAACATCGAGAAACGGACTCCAACTCGACCAAGTTAGGAAAGTCGCCGCTTTGTTCCGACGATGAGAACCCCTCCGGATTTTGCCCTAACATTTTACTGAGGGGGCTAAAAGCTAAGCGTCGAACAAATATTTTTTATCCAGTGAACTGCTTGCCGACTCTCGGTGCTTGTTGAGTAAATGCTCGGTAATATAGAGCGTCTAATTGGGGCTAGTTGATAGGTCGTGCTGCCTGCCAAGTGTATTCTAGGCCACAGCCTTCCACCGAGAACTTTCAGAGAGCCAAACATTTACAAAGCGGTACCGAAGGAGTCACAAAACCAACATTCCACAAAGAAGAGCGGCAGAGAAGCAGAGGCGAGCCACCAAAAGCTTCTTTGCATTTAGATTATTCCTTGTTATTTCTTCCTAACTTTCTTCCCGCCCTTTGACCTTTCTCTCTCTCTCTCTCTCTCTCTCTCTATCTCTATCTCTGATTCGGTGGCGCGAGCAGAAACAGCCACACGAGAAACGAGTCACGATGAAGGTTCGACCCCAAGCGGGTCGGCGTTCTCCAAAGAAGCGGAAGCTTGGCATTCACACGATCACCATCGATTCTGCAAGACGTCAGTTGATGGGGCCAGTAGCGGACACTGAGAGATGCCGGCCCAAAGATCTTATCCGGCCGAAGAAGATACACTACTTTATTGAGGGCTATATGCCGCTCAGACCAGAAGCTGAATCGAGATGGACGTCTACTTTGTCTTTATTTACACCATGAAAAGTGTCAACGATAGGAACAGAACTTCGAATAACCTTCCAACATCAAATACCTACCTCACCCGAGCACTGGCCTCGTTGAATCTATTGTATGCGGACTCATTTTTATGTATTGAGAGCTTGACCGAGCTAATTTGGACATAATATAGTTTCTAGTATTAAACATAATTGCACGAATATTGTTCTGTAGCTGTGCTATTGTAACTGTACGTTTATATTTGTTAGAATTAAGCGGCACTACTGCACGTACTCCACTAATCAGGCAGTACGTGTAGCTACAACGTCCATTTTCTCAGCAGGAGGTATGGAGAGGTGAGATACATGACTGTCGGTGTGGGGAAGTAAACGACGCCTACCAACGAGCTGGTAGAGCCCTAATACGCGTAATGAAAGCGCATGCGCCATTCAAAAATGCACGCAAACATAAAGCCTAAACCAGGTCACCAGGACCAAGTCAGTCGCCGTATATAGAGCTACATTCACGCTGGTGTTAGCGGCTGAAACAGATGGGCCCCGAAGTTGGTATGAGGTCGAAGACGAGATGGGAAGGAACTACGAGCAGATGTGCGAGCGGCAGGCTGACGCTAAGCGAGCACCACTGCTGTTCCTACGAAAGAAGCCCCAAGAGACATTCCTGTCCCATGTTTTGCGCTTGCCCACCACTAAATGTCGAAAATGCGAGTTCGTCAGCTCTCTTAACAGCTATTATAGAGGGTAACATCTTCGACGGGCCCTTCGCCAATCCCACCGTCCTGTTGCTGGGCCGTCCCACGCAAGCGCTGCACCTTCTTCATCTCAGGATAGCGAGCAGAGCTGTGCGCAGAGACAATGGACGGCAGAAGCAGTATCGCTGTGGTGCTAGATGGCGGACATCAAACAATGAATACGGGCTGAACAGACGGTGGACACGGAATTGGACGGCGCTAGGCAAGGCGCTGGCGGAACAACGAGACCAAAGTCGATGTAGGCCAAGATGAGAATAGAGGACAACGAAACAGAAGGATTAGGCGTAGGAAAGAAATATCTGGAATTTTAAGTGTCTGTCACTGTAGACTAGTAGTGGCATCGCTGCCATTGTCAAGCAGGACGCGGCTGCCCGACCGCCCATTTGAGACCTTCCCGAAGCACGTCACATAGACGTTAGTCTTGCTGTACGTGTGTGACATCGTGACATAATAACGAGTGTTTTAACGAAGAAAAGGGAACGTATTCGCTCATTACCTTGACAAACGAGGTCCGTTTAGTGGTAGTGGGATGTCTACTGCCACATACAGAAGCGGTTAGCCGGTGACCGCGATGGATAAAGGACAAGCCACGCAACCCCTTTCTATATATACATAGATAGTGAACATATTAAAGTTACAGAATACGTTAACGAAAAAAGTTTCATAACTCTGATTTACTTGTATTTGACCTATTCCTTAGATGGATTTCGCTTGGGATGAGCTAGATTGGCCAAGAAGTCGTATGGCGTGAAACAATAGGAAGAGACTGAAGCTTGGCTTTGCTGTCCTGAGCTGGTCTCAAGGACTTTTTACTGCGGATTCATAAATCGCAAGGGGCTTGAACAACAGACGAGTAATTTCGTTGTGCGTCTTCCTGATTGAACGACGTCGTAGTACCGTGACGGGTGAGGAGGGAGCAAGAACTGACAGAGAGCAAGCAGGGCATAACTTAAACGAGGCCAAGCTTCTTTACATATAAAGTCGTAGAGGCATCGTGGAAGCAGGGCACCTGCCATTGCTACGTTTCGCCGACCAGTTTCCTCAGCTTCAATCAAGTGCCGGCTACTGCTTAGTTGAGGTATGTGGAAAGGCGAATGTCTGGGTCAGTATGGCACAGACACGAAAGCAGGCGGCAGGCCCAAAGTGCGTTGGAGTTGCTATGCATCTGCGTCATGAAGAGCCAAATGGCCCGATCTAACAGAATGGCGTCCAAAATAGCAGCAGTAGCCAGCGACGCGAACCGAGAGGATAAGCAGCAATCGTAACTTCATTTACTTGCATTTTCCCCTTCCCCAAATACCGACTACGTTAGTTCCTCCAGTTTTCTCCTGAAGTAAACTCTCTACCCGATTGCGAGGCCAGCTGTCCATGTATATATATAAACGAAACAGGAGTAAGCCAATCCGACGCTGCTGCTGCAGCTGATAGTACTGTTGCAGCTTTTTTTCAACACCTATGTATATTCATGTTACATCCGTTCTCCACCAGGTTGTACCCTGTCACCTAGCATCTCAGACGTCATGGTCGGACGATAACCTGGCAGGTTCCAGCCAAGCTTGTCTGCCATTTCAGATATCAAAGCTATAACGAACGACAGGCGCAGAAGTAGTGATCAGAAACCATCAAAAGAAATCGGTACGACCATCCAAAAAAAACACGTGCAGGTATGCCTCAGAGTACGTAAACGGTGTCACGAGGAGTTCAGTTCACTTTGGTTGTTCTGATCTGGAGTCCGAGACAGGGCACGCAACATTACTGTGGACCGCTGGAGACGGACACGAGCAGCTAGTGAGTAAGGGTAGTGGCGAAGAGGCAGAGGGGCGTTGCGTAGCGTGATACGGCGTAAAGCACTGTGAAATAGAGGATAGCCTGAAGGCAGCAGTCAGTTGGTAGTAAGAGGAAAGGACGTGACCTCCTTGTATTGATAGACACCCACCCACTTACTGAGCGACTGGCCAAGCACCTACCATGTATTGGTGCAGCAACATACGTGCAAGAAAAAAAAAAGACGAAAAAGGCAAAGCAACAGGACGAAACCAACGATGTTGACAGACAACTGCAATTCAGTAGGAGACGGTAGTAGGGGCAGAAGGCCCTCCAAGACCGGCTGGTCTCTGTATCGCCACCAGTCAAACCGAACCAGTGGCATCAGAAGCCAAAACAGTGACATCGACAACAACAACAGCAGCAGTAGCAGCAAAAACAGCAAAGTATGCTTGTCCAGTGGTCGCTGTAAGGAAAGGCTGCTGCGTCAGTGAATACATCGAAGTACCAGTGGTAGGTGCAACTGCGTTCCTAGACTTCTTTCTGTTTCTCCATCTAAGAAAAAAGCTAAGTGTGAGAAAAGAGGCTTTTATTCGAACGTTAGCGCGGCACAGAGTTAGCGCTGGACGCCATGACATTGCTTGGGAGGTGGATGGAAACAACATGGCTGCGAAGGGTCCAATCATTGCTCCCTCTTTCTAACATTCGATTTTTCTAGCCCATTTCTTCGTCTCGTTTTCGGTGCCAGAAGGACAGCAGATACAGGGGGCCAAACAATGCGTTTTTCACTGTGGAATATACTATTCCACAACAGATAGTGCAGGCTGCTAGACAGATAACATTTCGTATTACCAGCTAGGCAGAACTTAAAATACTTTTTTTTTTTTGTTTTTCCTTTGTCTATCCTACTGTTGATACTATTTTAAAGTGATAACCTGCTACCGATCCTTTGTACGCCTTTGTTTCGCGTGCTTTTTGGTCGTGCAATGCGCTTAGATCTAGCTCGGATTTAGGGCTCTCAACGAACCACTTCATTCGCTGGGACGCGCACGCAAGATGCTATAGCGAAATACTTCTAGGCTATTCAGGGAAGCAAGGTCTGAACGAAAATTGTGTTTCAAAGGGATAGATGAGCCCGGTGGTCTGGTCGAACGACAGAAGGTTTTGGTCAAGTCGAGAGGCTACATAAAATAAAAAAGAGTAGCGGAAGACAGATAACGAGTGTTACTGAAGGATAGTTACACAATAATAACGAAGTACACCATTTTGCACATCATTGCCCGTGCAAATATCCAATATTCCCAACCTTCCAGTAAATTAATGCAAGAAGTATGTTACTCCTCTTTCTATCGCTAGCTGTTACCTACTAATCAATAGGAGAGCACGGTTATCGATGCAGTGCTGAAGTATGCTTATATATATGCGCAGATGTTTATTAGGTACGTACTTGTTGCACCTTTTTACTATGTATGCATAACAACGATAGGCTCAAACAGAAGCTCTTTCTCCTCTAATAAACAAACAAAAACACGAGAAGTGCCATAGGCATAGTTGTTTAGCCGAACATTGTCCTAGCAGTATGCCCTTCCCCATGCCCTTCTCCATGCGGCAACCTACTTGCTTCTCAGCCAGTCCGAGCAAACAGTCCTTTCTTTTCTGCTATACTGCTGCGGCTCCTCTAGCGGATGCTGCTGTAAGATGGACAAGGCGACGAAAACGAACGCTCTACGTGTGGACGTGAAAGAGGGACCTCTCCGCGTAGATGGGGCATAACTCTGCCAAGCAACCCATCGTGGTTTTCATTGCGTGGCAGAAAGAACAGTGGCGGAATAGTGTACTCCACCGAACCCTGCGTAGCCAGTAGCAGCCCAGTCTAGAAAAAAGTGGGGAATGAACGAATCATGTGAATTTTGCACAGCCTATAGAAGAACAGAAGTGTCCCTTGGGGTGCTCGGTCGCCGGTTGGAGCCGGCTGAAGGCGGGGCAAACGCGGAAGGAAACCCATCGCACAATAGAGGGGTATGACGGTAACAGGGGAACCACTGCTTTGTTCACTTGCTGTCTAGTTCGTTGGGGGGTTTTCGAGAGACAGCTGCGGTAGCGGCAAGCAAACGGGGTTGCAGCAAGAAAGACCCGCAGCGCGCACGCTGTGAGCGAGGCCGGCTCTTCTTTGACCCCGTGATGGTGCTGATGATGATGTTGGGTGGCGGCCGCGGGAGCCCCGCCGGCTAGAGAGACGTCCCAAAAACTCCGGAAGAGAGAAGGGAAGAACTTATACTTCGCAGAATATAAATAGTCTCTTTAATCGCTTCTTCATCCAATTCCTTGTGTCCTGTTACCATCCGCTTGCCTCGAACAACTCTGATATATTTCCATAAATATCTGACCAACTTGACCGGCGGGCTGGACTTGTAGGCAGCAGCCGCGGGTGCTGCAACTGCCAACGTGTGCCCTTGCCATGTATTCGCAACGCGCAGTCAAGCAAGCTACGGCGCGACTCGATACGGCTCAAACGAGTCTAGTCCAGGCGGCTACGAGAGCAGCGATGACATCACTTACCATCTACTACAATATGATAATAGCGTTGCTACACAAAGTAGCTAGGAACAGCAGCAGCACCACCAAAGAAGGAATATCAAATGATACAGCGAAATGGACAGACTATAAGAGGATTTCCGTTTGTCTTTAGTTATACATAAAGCATATGCTGCTTTGAATGGTACTAACGTATTTAAACCTAAGCGCTCTATGTATAGTCCACTCCTATCGTTTATCAGCGAAGCTCGAATGTAGAAGCAAAGACTTTCGCTACGCCTTTTCAACCAGCAGCCAGCCATTTAGTAAGTTGTAACTCATCCAGCAAATTATGTACGTGTTGGCACGCTACACAGAGTGCCGGGATGTTTCGGGGGACAAAAGCGCTGGAAAAAGGGAAATCCCTTTTTTTCGGCACTTTTGTCCACTAGAACGAGAACAGACCGGTAACCAGACGAAGGCCATGACTGCAATAAAACAGTGTAAGAAGCACCTGTTATCGTGGGCACCAGCTCCACTGCTGCCCATAGCGACATACCACAACGCAGAGCGTGAAACAATCAGCACGCAATCAGACAAGCCAATTTTCTAAATCGTGCTAACCCTAGTAACTGGCGGCCATATTTCGTTCGCTAAGTTTACTTTCCTGGTCGACTAGATCTACCCTCTAGCCTTAGCGTGTTAGAAGGAATACACCGTGCCCGAGCAGTGTTTCTGCATTTGCCCCCCTTCGCGCGCCGCTCTATACGCAAAACGCAAACCGTACTTCCTTCCTCTGAAGCCGCCATTACTGGTCGTACTAGAACAGATAATTAAACCAGACGAGTGAATTCCATGGAAACTCGCAACTACAGTTTATTGTTGTTTGCAAACGATACGTCAGCGGTAGCCACAAACCACAATTCGGTACCAGCCACAGCAGAAGGGGCAGTCGTGGCAAACTTTGTTGAAAACATCATGCCTCCGCACAATTCGTTCGTTCCTTAACAATGGATGACGATGTATTCTAGCGCCCGCGCGTTGTTATGCTACGGAAGAGTACAGAGTTACGCACATATGTATATGGTCGTTGCCAAATAAACTCATGCATATCTGAAGACGCGCATGCAGTCAGAAAGCAGACGGCCATTGCACAATCGCACCATGCAGCACGATGTAAACATTCGCGTCACATGACGTCTTCGGGATGACTTTCACTCATTTTAAGCGCACCACCAAGAACAAAAGAAACATTTTTTTAGAGAACACACATTGACATAATATTTATGTACGATAATTTAAAGAATAACTTGAGTCTTGTATTGAGCTGTACGGTCTAGCAAAGACAGTAAACTAGATCTCAGTCCACTCGCGGTTCGACTTCGTTGGCATCGCTTTTCCTTAGCGTACTACTCTATGCAGACCGGAAAATATGTAACACATATACGCGTTGCTCTCGAGCCAATAACCGCTGTTATGTTCAGGCAGATCGTGAATCACCAATCGTTGAATGGTCGCTCGTTCGAGGGTCGCATGTTTTTATTGGTATCAGGCCTCGTCTGTTGACTAGCTTGCCTGCCAGATATTCGCAGCGCATTAGCTGTCTTTAAGGCCAAGCCTGCAGCCAGATGACAGGCAGCCGCTGACATCACCGCCGCGTCCACGACGCGTACACAGGCAAGCTCGATCAGACTCACACCCGCTTACTAGATAGTTGTCTCGACATGCTATGCAAATTGTGCATATATTCCACCATTGTTGTTTAGACGGTGCAATGTGGCCTCGTAACGGCGAAAAGAAGCACTACTGCTACCTTTAAAAAATAGAGTCCAGTGTGGCCGGAGCAGATTGAAGCCGTCAGAATATTGCCTACAAAAAAGAACAGTGTAGTAGTTGACCTTCTCAGAATCCTGCGTCGTCGTCAGCGTCTACTTCTACAAATGTTACAGTGCAGCAGCACTTCAGGAGAATACGCGTGCGGCCGCTTGCGTTCCGTTCTGCGAGGGCAGCAGGCATTCCACTACAGTCGACCGCCCCAACTTGACACACATGGCTGCATCATGTTGCCGTTACCACCGACCGTTGGTACAGGACAGCTCGAGGCGGTGGCGGTCGAGTATCAGCAAGAAGGATCACTCGCCCCGGAGGCAGCAGCAGTAGGTTATTCCCCTACACCTCATCCCACCAATATCTCGACGCCCACATTGGATGGTATGGACGCAAAAGTACACGGTCATGGGTGCTATGGCAGCCACTTTCGACCACTTCTGCTGCCGTAGTACAACCACTCTCGGATGTATCGAGCATTAGCCATCACCGCTAACCCAACAATATGGCAAGGCTATGGGTCAGACTCCCCACAACCATTACCAGCAAGACCATGACCACTATGCAGCAGGTCCAAGTCGTTCATCCACTGAGGCCACTGAGCTACCTCAAGTGGATGATTTTACCAGCCAGCCGCCATTGTAATGACTCAAGGCCTATGCCCAAGAGCCCCACGGCAGCCACGTACAAGGATGCACAGCAGCGTACACAGAGTAAGGCAGTTGTTTTGGCAGAAAAAGCCTATAAACTGTATGGAGTGGGTAAGGGAAGTACTTTAGCTAGATGTAAGTCCGTGCAAAACAGCGTATTAACAACAGCCAGTTGTGCTGCTGGCTCGTAAGTACCTAGCCATACACCCACAAACGGCGCAACCTATTTCACTGCAATGATATAGTTAATAAATACATTTAGTAGGTACTATCAGGATACCTGTAGACCGTAGCAGTAGATCTGAACTTGTGAGCTAAATCCGAGTCAGGATAATTATTGTCGATTTTGTTAAAACACTTTACATATGTAAAGAAAGATGGCTTCTTTTCTATAAGGCTTTCCCACTAATCTTGCTGGGTTAAAATGTATATCCTAAAAAGAACAAAAATTCAAAAAATCGTAAAATGTTGTAGTTAACCAATAAAAAGTAGGCAGTTTACGGTTTTAGTACGTGTTTATTACTACATATTATGGACTTAACCTTTGTATGGGGTGAGTATGATTTTTTTTAAATGTTCGAAGCCACTGCATCAATGTGTAAGCTACATGCTCGAGGTCCATGTCGAGTATGAACAACAGTAAATCTCTTCCAATATTTTCTGTTTCTCTTAAACTCGTGCGGATTAACTAGGTGGTGTTTTCTCCTTTCTACTATATTGCATACGAGAGGGGATTTTTCTTCGCCTCAAATTAGATTTGAACCCCGTCCACTACCAGCCACCTGGTCTTTGTACCGCGCTCTTTGCAGCCACTTTGTTCCGGGGAGCACTTGCATAAAAACTACTGCGCGTGCCCAACTCACTCTGGTCCCTCGCACATACTTGTCGCCGACGCACACTCACTGAGTTATGGCCCATAGGAGCCAAATTAAATCAATATCGCGCACTATCTAGCCCTATATCTACTGCTAAAAGATCTTGAGGTAGTGCTGGGGGGTAGTGAGTGGCATGCTTTGCATTGAATGCCGTCTCGTTCTCTCTCGCGCACGCGCAGGGAAAAGGAAGCTCGCGGCGCGTGGACAAACGGGAAAATATGTTGTCTCTCGCCGCTCGTTACGATATGCGTGTATTACATTGTTTGTACATGAAGTAGAAAATAAGGCAGAAATATCACATTATTAACATGTAGCGTATGTTTGCTTAGGGGTGATGATCGTGGGGAAGCGAACGTGTTGCATGGACGTTTGTTCGACTGTGCTCATCTATTCTATAAATCAATAGGCAAAATTTTGATACCATAGCCTAGTGTTGCAAAACATTTAGTACTCGTTCACAAATGACCATATCAATGGAGCACTTTTGAAACATGATCCGTCTTTTCCGCTCTCTAATGGCTGACCCTGTTGTTTCCGTTAAAGCTTCCGGGTGGCGTAACCGACGACGATAGCGTTACTCACGTCGAGGCACAGGAATTGCTGGCGTCTGTCAAGATTCTGACGATGAAAATCCCTCCTTTGGAAGAGCTAATTTCGTCATTTAGATCAACTGGACGACGCCTTGTCGTGTCTTTAGATAGGGCCTTTTACAGTGTGCTCCACTCCTTATAGGTTCCGTGTAGCAAAACGGAGGGCACAATGGGTAAACTCGGAATGTGCTGAGGGAGCTCGATTAGGCGAGTTCCACAAACTACTAACAAACTAAGCTTTCGCTCGCTCGCTCGCTTTCCAATATCTTTCTGCGACAGTGTAGTTTTCTCGCTAGCAACACAGGGGCTGCAGGGTCACCGATAGTGCCGTCATCGTGCTCGACGTAGCGGCCGATGGCGAACGATCGACGAACGCTGCGTCAGCGTGTGTCAGCATTGTATAATATCCGCTCACTGTCGCCGTACTTCGTGGCGGCTTACTGATACAGTTCGGCCAACGGCACAAGCGCTACTATTTCTTTGCGTTTATTCAACCTCTTCCACGGGCAACACAAGCTCCAGCTCGTTCTTCCCAAGCTAAACGATAAACATTTTTTCATTAGGAAAAGTGAGTCAAGGATATATGCGGGCAGACCCCAAACGCTTCGTTGAAAGATTAGTTCGTCCGGAGAGGCGACAACTGAAATGGCACACGTGCAGCTGAGAGAGTTGTATAGTTTATCGAATATGAATGAAACACGTACGCCGCGTAGAAGATATCTATCTCCACGGAAGATATAGCCATAGGAAACATAGCCGTTGAGTACTCTCTGCTAGCTATCACTTTGTGAAAGACAGTTCCAAACAACGACAACAGCAAGACATCACTCTCATAATGGGCATGCACTGCCACACTGTCATCGTTGGCTACTGCTACCGGTTCAGGCTATGCTGGTACAGGATATTCTTGGCGTTGAGTCGCGACGTACCATAGTGAAGAGCTATGCCTTCTAGCTTGTCTATCGCAGATGGGACCGTCGCATTGCTCGTGCCATTTCCACTGATAGCGTGTGCCCCCGTTACAGTGCGTACGAACGCAGCCAGTCTACTCTTTTAAATATGCGGAATATTATTGCGTTTCCTTAAAACCTCGTGAACATAATCCACAGCCTTGCATGCTCCCGCTAGTGCGTTCCATTACTAGCACTATATACCTAGAGGAAGAGTGGAATTGTTTAGGCGAAAATTGAGCCAAAAAATGAAGCGTACTTTGAAGTAGGAGCGACGTGCTGCAGTGCACGTAAGATAAACTAATATTGATATATAAGGATATTTTCCTTCTCATCCTTTTTTCGATACGTCCTATCGATTTTATTATGAAGCGCTCGTAGTCTGCTTGTTTATATCGCGTTAGCTACAAAACTGAGTAGATAGACTGATAGACCGATCCGTAACTAGTATTTGTTTCCGTGAATCATACAATCTACGTAAATCGCTTAAAGATTTAAACTCATTACGGTATAAATGTCCTAAGTGTGAGTTCTATACATAACACTACACGTTCTAAGCTACTCGTTAGGGTTCGTCATGGTCCGATCTGCAAACAAGACTCCTTTTCGTATGGCGATATTGTCTCTTACATACTGTTTATGTAGAAACGACTAGAAAGACACCAGTGTGAAGCCCGAGCCAGTATTTTTGACATCGGTCGAATCAGAGGGGCATTGTGGTTCCACGACCTTCGTAATTCATTGTGTGGTTTAAAAAGCGGTAGGGACTTCTCTTCAAAAGGGCACGTCCCTTAAGCATCCGCGTTGTGCGCCACAAAGATATATATATATATATTCATCACAACTTAATAACACTGTCGTCTTACAGATGCTCCTGTGTATATCATAGTATATTTGTATTTTTAAAACATTGCAGACACGTCAATATAAATAATGTTTACCTCATCTATCGCAGTTATGTCAGTTTCTTGCGAATTGAATCTCTCGTTGAAGGCGTCTTGGCCTATTTCAGAACAATTAGTAAAGCGACTAGTTTTTCAACTTTCTGTTCGCATCAAACAAATGATTCGCCATGAGATGGCCTCGGCAGGAGACGCCGACCGATGACGGCATATATTGCTATTATCATACTATATGCATGTAGCAACTTTCTACCGGTCGTGCGTGCAGTAATTAATTTCAGCCCATAGTAAAAATACACAAACAACCTTCATCCAGGTAACGGCTCGCTCCATCACAGTGGACGGCCTCACCGCAATGTTACCGTTAGCGTGTGAGCTCCTGCTAGCTCTCGTTCATCAGTTCCTAGTGAGCGCGAATGCTGGAAAACTCAGCGCCTACAGAGCGCACACAAACACGCACATATATACACGTCCATTGACAGATCTATACTAAATAATATGCATGCCGATACGGAAATAGATTGATGCAATATTGTACAGGAGGACAGCGTAGATCTCTATAGGGAGAGATGATGCTAGTGTGTCACAAGAAACAATCAGTTAAACAGTTAAAGAGCGGAAGGAAGGAAGGAAAACAGGGGGAATTCAAGCGCTAGAACTGGGAGTCGCAAGTACTAATTTTTTCTTTACTCAACCAGCGGTGCACGCCTTGGCTATTCACTTTATGAGATAAAACTGTATCTCAGTTGGATCTTTTGCCCAAATCTGTAGCCATTATAAACAGTAAACAGCGTCACGGTATAAATAAGCTCGGCATTCAGCTACTTGGATATTTCATACTTCACCTTAGTTAGACACACATTGAAGCCTCGCCTCGTTCATTATAACTCTATATATCTAACAATAATAATACATGAGATCACGAGGGTTGGATTCATGGTTCCCTTCGATCGACTCGCATAAGGGCGTACTCCAATGAAAATACTGCAAAGTTACTGCAGTGACATTTTTTTTGCCTATATTCGTCTGCATTCACAATAGGGAAACGTTTAAAACGTTATCTGTCATACTGTACACTATCGTTATAGCCAAGTGAAGCATATGTTTGTTATAGGCTGTCTTTTTATCTGAGCATTAGATGTAAAAACGATTTTTTTGCTCTGCAGAGAGAGAGAGAGAGCGCGCCAAAAAGGTAGATATTCTAAATTTCAATGCCGTCCGTAGCGCTCTAGCTAATTGGGGGGGCTGGTGGTAACACGCATTATTATTAGCTTTGTCAAGCCAGACGGGCTTACTCAAACGATCTCCTCAACTAAAGCAGCAAAATCCTCATCGACGACAACAACTGTGACGCTCACTCCTCACTCGCGTCGATCCCAAGCTCGAAAATCCCCCAAAGAGGAACTTCTAGCAACGATACAACGGGATAGTATTCGTTCATCCATCCGCCTATTTCGACTACTTCTTGTACAACGGATTTCCCCGCTTGAGTCAAGCGTATGCCGGACAACAAGAAGGACCGCCGGTTCGCGAAGAAGTATAGCTGCTACTGCTGCTACAGTTTTAGCTGCAATATCGACCAGAAGAGGAAGAAATATTACCTTGAGTGGAAATTGCATTCCACCTTCAGCTATCGACCCCTACCTCTCTCTGCTATACATACGTACATGGAGATATTCGTATCGCTTTACGCGCTATGATTGCCACCATCAGCCATTCACGACAGCTGACCCTTTTTATGGAACTTCCGATATTTCACCAAGATATTCTTCTCCGCCGCACTTACCTGTAAGACAAAATTGGGAATCAAAATATTAGCATTGAAGAGCTCGATTGTACGGTCGACTTTTGAGATGTCTATGCATGAAGTAAATACCATATAGATCTTGCGCCGGCAGAGCCAAGTCATCGGATTTGTGGAATCAGTCCTGTACTAATTTCTAGTACCTGCGTCAGTGACTCGGTTACGGTCGTGATACGAAGCGCTGCATAGCAAACATAAATCAGATCATTTTATGTGTATATATATACACCAGACGCAGTCATGTACAAGCAAATATCTACGCTGAACTCGACGCTTTTTCCCACGGTGTTCTATGTGCCTGTACGTTTATTATGTTGCTCATTTATCGGTTCTTTTTGTGCCTATATTTCTGTTAGTATTTCGATGCATAAAGTGGCTGCTGGGCTGTTTAGGGGTTCAACTGCGTTTAATCACGACACGGTACTGCCAATCTGTTCAATAACTTATGTAAATCGACCTCCGCTAGCGCAGTCGCTCCCGGTTTGCGAGTGGGCATTTTGTGACCCGTATTGTACGCGATGGTTACCCTCACTAGAAGCTAAAAACAATGCTTTGCTGTCTCTCAGAACACGACCAAAATCACTTTACGGACACTTTGTTAGAATGGGCAGACAATATACCTTCTGTAAGTACCGACAGCATTGGCACCTACATGCCAATGGAACCAAAACATACTAAAATTAATACCAAAGCTATGTTTTTAGCGAAATATTAACCCGAACGCGCTGCCTATAAGCGCGTAATATAACTTCCTCATACATAGACAACATATACTACGTTTGACTGTTTATAACTGCGACAAAACTATCAGTCTCTGAGCCGTCAGTGTTTCTGATTTTCTATTTTTCTTTCACAACTCTCAATGTATTTTAGGTGCCTTTCGGGCACCTTCTTCCCCAGCGCATCGGTTGACCATCTCTAGTCTTAGATAGTTTTCGGCTATGCTAAACTGTTCCCCGCTAGGTAGACACGATGAAGGAAGCGAGTTAGTAACCAGCCAGTTAACTGATGCAAGGCATCGCTAATTCCTTCTTGTTCGATGTTGCACAGCATTACTTCAGGTTAGGCGTCGCTCGAGCGACAAAATCGATTCTCTCAAGAATCTTTCGTCCGCCTTTCCAGGCTTTGACGTCGTTTCGATTCTGCGTCTAACATGAGCTCTCTCCATATGTCAGAGCTAAATAATTGGCCCTTCCGCAGTCGTACTTCACTGGGTACTTTAGCCTCTATTTAGGCTTAGTAGAAGACAACGGTGTCATTCGTCGTCTCGTCTTATGGAGGCGGTGCAGTGTTTGCTGGGCTACCCACTTTTCGAATGAATGTGTCCCGCTCATGCACGAGACCATTTACCATTTCGATTCACGCCACGCCTTGTTCCTCGTTTTCACTTCGATCCCAGCAGCATCTATTATATTTTCGCTTGCAACGGTCTCTATACCACGTTTCCGTGTGACGTAAACGTTTCCGCTATACGCCAAAAAATAAGCTACTTAGTGGACCGAGAGTAGACCAACAGAACGGCAGAGGGTTGGCGGCACGACAGCCGTGAACGAAAGACAGCATTTAAACAAGGGCGTCGACGCGACCTATTGTCTTTCTCACTTCCTCTGATTCTCTTTTCGTTTAGGCAGACCGGACCGTCGGGACGTCACCATCGTAGTGAAAAAGCGATTCTGGAACCATTTTTAACGATAGATGTACCCCTCCAAGTGTTTTCACGCCTTCACATATGTTATCCGCATTGAAGCAGATGACCAGCAACAAAAGTGTCTCTGTGCACTTTTTCCTTAGCATCCTCGAAGTTGCCACCTCTTCAAATATCAGGATTACAAATGCTATGTGTGTGCGTGTGTGACGCCGTTAATGTCGTCTGGTCGTCCGTGTTCAGCATGAAAGGGTAGCAATCTTTTTTGCCGCTCGACTTCATAATAGGTCCTCTAATTTTCGCCAAAATCCCTCGCGAAGACTCTTTTGCTGCTCCACTGTTTCTTCACACTGGCAGACAAACACACGCATACAGGCACATGTCTCTTGCCTGTAACCTCCATCCAACCAAAGTGGAATGATCTTGTTCTCTACTCTAACTGGCCACAATTTGGATCCATCTGAAGGCTAATGACTGCCCTCCTCGGCCATCTTTGTTTGCTCGTGTGCGCTGCTTTTTTGCCCCAGCTCCGCTTTCCTCCTCACCTTTTATTTCTTTTTTGTATTTCTACATTATTGTTTATTGTTTTTCTATTTAGTTTCACTGTCCCGTCTTCGTTCTTTTTCAACTTAGCTTGGCTTCACTGAGATTGCTTCAGCCACCTTTATGGTCCTAACGTGACTCCTGCTACTACAACTGATGGCAATGGCGGTCGTGTTGCTGCTGCTGCGAGACGAAGCAATTAAACAGAATTATTTTCGCCACGTCAGCACACGATGTCGAGTAATCGTAACGAAGAGAGGAGAAGCACAAAAGCGGTAGTAAGAAGGGAACTATGGACGGCGTGAATCCTTCGATTTCGGTAATAGCGCCGTTCCGCCGCGGGGGCTCGGTTGCAGTTGAACTCAACTTAACCTCCCCGACCATCGCCCCGAAGGCGCGGTAGACGATGGCGATGGGGGGACGGCCTTTCGAAACGTGCGTGAGGGTAAGAAGAGCGACGAATAACTTAGCGTTACAGTGGAAACGGACACCGAACACTGCAGCGGCCAAGAAAAGTACGCACTGAAACAGCGCTCATCGGCAGCAGTACGAGAACCACTCTCTGCCAGTAGCAAATGCGGAATCGAGATAGAGGTGTCGGAGTCGAGAGAAAGGGGAGGAAAAACTAGGAATGAGGCCAAAGCGCGCCAAAATAGTGACAGTAGTTGGTTCTGTAACACTTCGGACAGCGGCAATAACAACCAGATTCAAATGGGAATAAGAACGAAGAGCCACCATCAACGTGTACCCGAGAGCGCATCGTTCTTTCACGACAGTAGAGGAAGGGCTGAGTAGAATCTTGCGGAAGCCCCTCTGACATCGGAACGTTATTTCAATGTCGGTTGCCGATGCACCGAAATGACGTTGGAAAAGGCAGAACACCACAAGGACGCTTGTGCTACTAGTCTTTCATTTTACCGAAAACTAGCACGATAAGGTAGTATCTTCCTATCACTTTCTTCGCGTATTGACTCCTGCAGCTCAGGAAGCGAGACCAGAGAGACTGCTCCGTGCCTTATTTTAATCGTCATCTGAACCAACCATCGCCACTTTTCTGTTACGCGTGGGTTAGGCGCACCCTTTGGCGTGATGCTCTCTCCAAGTGTTCGCCCGGTACAGCCCACTCATTATTGCCACCTATACACGTCATTTTGTTCCTGGTCCTTTCTATGCCGTACTTCGCTTTCTCTCTGCTAAAGGCGGCGGACGCAAAAAACCCCATGGGGTTTGGAGTCCTGACCCCCCGCCTGTTTCCCTCTCTCTATCCTTACCTGTCTTATGCCGAAGCATCGTCAATCTGCGTCGTTTCCCTGCTGCTTATGTCATTTCTCCAAAGTCTACATTAAACTCCAGCATGTCGTCGTCGTCACCTGTTTCTGTGACCGTGACACGGGAGGAGCCGTAGTTTGAACTGCCTCGAAACCCATCTATGAGAAGGATGTCACTTGTCGTATTCATCCGTTTTTGTGTCTCTTTGTTTTTAGTTCCGCTTCATGTTCGTGTCTTCTGACAGTTTAGTTTGCTTTTACCACTAAACTGTTGTTTCATATGGCGTCGTCGTCGCTATTAAACGTAATGGTATTCCCTCCGTTAACCCCTACCTTCTATCGCGCCTGATGGGGCAAGTTAGCTAGTTTACAATTTTCGTTTTAACTGCTTCTGTGCTTTTTTCTTTATTATCGTGCTTGCTTTTTTTTTTTCTAATAATTTCTCGTTTATCCCCGCTTAAGCGACGAACACAACGACATGAACAGCGGCAGTCGCAGCTATAACGTCTTTTTCTCTCGGCTTGTATGATGCGACGTCATGCACCCGTGTTTGCCGCTGTGTGCACGAAGTTACCTCGTACCGATCAACAAATACACATATATACATACATACGAGCAGCGTGTTGGTAATATATTTTTGATTTGACTGCTTTTAAATTTTATTCCTCAGCATTGTCGAAGCAGAAAAAAAAAAAGAAAATGGCGATAAGTCGGACGTCCATAGGAACTCGACGCTGATTTTCCTGCTTTTGCAGCTACCTTGCCAGTTAGTTGTCAATTGACAATTGACAATTTCCCCTTCTGCTTTTCTCGTGACTCTGCGCCATCCGTCATGGCGGTCGAAACTGCGACACCGGCGTCATGTTGAACGAGCGGAGAAAACTAGACGTCTCAGAACAAGTCAAAGCTAGCTATCAAGCAGCAGCTAAACAACGTGTTCAGACGGCAGACACAGACAGCCGGATAGAAAGTCAGACGAACAGACGACCCAGCGGCCATCGAGGCTTCTACAAGTCTTTGTGGTGTTACAGCCAAATCATTGACGCTGGTAGCAAGCGATGATGAGCCGTAACACGGATTCCATCGTTGGCGCTTTCACATAGGTAACAGTCTCAAAGGCAACATCTGCCTATAATAGCTATTAGTCTTTAGAGAAACAAAAACAAGCGGGCAGACAGGCAAGGCACATTGATACCCATATATTCGCGGGACGTTGATGAGGTGTAACGTTTTCGAAAGAAGCGATTGCTGCTACTGGCCTCCTCCCGCATCGCTTCTTTAGAAAGCCGTTAACGAAACGAACTTCAGCAAGACCCTACCGGGCGCACATAGTTTTGGTGGATTCAGTTTTGTCATTACTAGCTGTATCTGGTGGTTCTCTCTAGAAAGAGTAGCGGCGACAGCAATAGAAACAGTCGTTTACAGTGATGGCGACGGCACTCTCGTACCAGAGCTGCCTTCTAACAGGGCGGCCCCATCTACTGTTTCCCCCCCGTTTGCTTGATCTGGTGTAAGCCTCTGCCGCGCGAACAATCCACAATACAACGCGTTATAGTTACGATACAGATGCAATCAGTCGACCGGGTGGGCAAAAACAGTCCAACAGGTCCAGGAAACAACGCCGACATTGGCGTACATAGGTTTGATCGCTTAAGCTCTGGGTAGCTAACTAACTTTGTCTGTCCGCATTTGCCTACAAAGTTTGGGGTACCCCCAGAGCTAGCGGCTACCTGACTGGCAACTCGCTACTAACCGGCAAAAGGGCTTCGGCGCGGTATGAACACTCACGAGGTAGAGCTGCTGGTAGTGCTTGCCAGTAGTCGTTGCCTGTTTTCTGCCTATATGCGCTTATCGCTTACAATAGGTAATGCTGCGACAGCGGCTGGCCGCTAGCAAGCCTTGATTTTGTTTCGCTCGCTCGTCGCATCTTTTCGTTTGCTTCGGACAGTTGTTCTCTTTCTGCTTTTTTTTTCATCCGCTTGGCTGCTGTTACCGTCCCGTTCTTTTAGCAATCGTCACCAAATTGGCTATCAACCCTATAGCTAGTTGTGCGCCCAGAGACGCATTGTGGTCCGCGTCTATACCTATATCTCTTACTGTGGCTGTGATTTTGTTGGCTCAGCTCTTCCCTTCTTTGGTCTCAATTTTGCTCTTGTTGGCTCATGGCCGCTTGCTTTCCTTGATAATTAACCAATGCGTCATAGCAAATCAGTCAGCGCTCCCTCTGCTGATGCAGCTTTCCTTTCTCGCCTCCCCGCTGATTCTGCGTTACCGTAGCAAAGGTGAAGCAGCACCGACCCACAGCAGCAACAGTGACCGCAACTTACTTTACTAACTTGACACCTTTTTCAGCGATGCCAGCGCACGACAACAATAGACCAGCGGTAAAGTGGCTCGGCCAAGATAAAAAACGAAAGTTAACATCGTCATTATTTAGTTCTGTTCCTTTTTTCGTCCATTGCCCTTTGCGCATCGACCCATCCAAAGGTTTTTAAATATATGTTCCAGCATTTCCCATCTTGTACCTGTTTCAAAGTACCTATGCCTGTTATCATTTCAGCCGCGCTAGTAATTTCTGTTTCCTCACGAGCATGCCTACCATGTCGTTGGCCGCATTATATAATATTTGTAGGCATCTAAAGCTGCTAGATACAGAAACGTCGATGATGGTTACCCAGGTGGGGTAGTTTCAGCCAAGAGTAGCAGTCGGCCTGCAGCCGCACATTAATTTGTCTAGCCCCACTAGTCTTTTTTACTCCTTTTGCTGAATCGGTCACCTCCCAGAAGTTTTCTAGTGAGTGAACGCAACGAGGCATTTGCAATATAAACACATACGTATTACTGCATAAGAGATGTGATTATTTGGCGAACACCGCATAATAGAGTTTATCCGCAGGTCTAATATTTTTATAGTACGACGTACACGCGGATGACGGTGCCGTTGCGTTGCCTAACTTCATTGAGGTGGCACCTGTCAGTGGTCAGCATAATAACGAGCGGGGTGACCGGCAAGAACTCCTTCAGGACATTAACAAGTCTTAATTACACTTATCCAGGAACCGCCTGCGAGCCATATTTGCTGCTGGACCATCAGTCGGATATTAGCTTTGTTTACCTGTTGCTCATAGACCAAAGGCTTTGCCGTTTCAGGGGCAATCGGTGGTGTTTGTCTGCTGACCCCGCTGGCCAGGGATGTTTAGGTTAGTACAGTAGGTCAGCTTATACAGAGGAATTTCCTACGCAATTGTCTATCAGTTTACTAACAGATGCCAAACAGAAGGTAGTCCGCTAATACTGCGAACCGGAGAAAAGGCTACAAAGTTGTAAGGCTGCATGCATTACACCGCGCAGCGGCCTGAGCAGCTCAATGACGCTAGCGTCAACTCCCGACTGGTAAGATGGACAACCATTTCTACTGCTAGAACCGCCTTGATGTGACTGCACTCGTGGCCATATGATTTGGCCTAACGCCACCCCTCACCGCCTAGACGAATGCGTTCTGTTGTTGCCTTGACTACTGGAGCTTTCAGGTCCCCCAGGTCAACACGCCAGCCGACATGCATAAGCGTCACGTGACAGCTGCAATATGGCTGACATCGTCGTGCTACAGGTCGATGCTGGTGACGAAGCGTTTGGCGCGTTGGAGATAAACAAACTATAGCAGCAACAGTAGCTATGACTGAAGCATCCTACACCTTTGGCTCATAGGGACTGTGAAGAAAGGCGTTCTTAGCAATAATAGAAGCAGGGTAAATAGTGGCAAGAAGTGACTCGCTGCTCGTGTCCGTTGTGTCGATCAAAAGTCCCATGTCGTTGCCACATTTGCTAGGGTTAGTTACGCCAGTCGTTGACGCAACGGCGCTAAAAAGAAAGCGTGAAAGTAGCATTGCCGTTGTAGCTGCTATACTAGGTGAGCCTGGCCGATCACGTGGCGCTTGCTTGTAATCATCTGTTTTCGTCAACCTTAATCTAGGTACGTATGTGCACTGAGATTTACCTCTATAGAGATAAAGGTCTGTTCGTTATTTCGTCGCTAGGTTGACCTTAGCTCTACGAAGACAGACGGTAATGGCAACAATAGTTGCATGTAATACAACAGATTGGAGACAGAAACGTCGATTAATTAATTGTAGTTACTTATCGTAAGTTCGGACGAGAGTTTTCGAAGTAGATCGCTAAGTATATATGATACGTAGGTTAACAGAAACAGATTTCGTTTGCTGTTCGACTTTCTGGCTCTGTTAACAGTCAAACAAAGGGATGAATCGTAAACAAAAGCCGGCTGGCAACAATAGTAAATGTGAAGAATAGAAATGCTCATAATATGAGCAACTAAAACTAACCGTTATACGAATATTAGGGACATCCATTCAGCCGGGAAGAAGCGGACTATGCTATTTCACACATTTCTAGTGCGCGAACCTTCTTTTTTTACTCACTGTCGTCATCTTTATGCGTAAATAGGTTTTTCCGTTTGTGTATTTACGTAACAGTAGCGGCCACACCGAATATCTTTGTCGCCCTATAGCGGAACGCATTAAGGACAACTAGAGGAGGAGGAGGAGGAGGAGGAGGAAAAGGAGGAGGAGGAGGAGAAGACAACAAGCTCTTGTTATCAGGACAACAGCAACAACCACATTAACGGCAGTCAAGTCGATAATGGCGACTATTACTGTTGCCATTACTGGTAACTTTTGCTTGATATCTTTGATCGCTGTCCACTAGGCGTTGCTTTCTTCATTGCACACCAGTTACCATTGTTGTTCCGTCTCTTTCTATCCCCTACCCTCCAGTTGCCTGTGTGCTCCTGGCAAGAACTTACGACTGCCATTATTGCATCTGGTACTGCGACCGCCGCCGCCGTCGCTGTTGCTGTTGCTGAGCAAACCAGCAGCAGGAACAACAACAACAACAATCCGCAAAAAGTAGCAGAGGTAGCGTCTCTGTCAGGAGCAAAAGCGGGAGGCGAGGCGGGGGGGGGGGGGGATGAAGCAGAAGGACACGCGAAAAGGCAGAGCGTAAACAAACGCAAAATCAGAGATCCATTTTAATGTCGATAGCTGCTGCTGCTGCTGCTGCTACTACTACTACTACTACTACTACTACTACTACTACTACTACTACTACTACTACTACTACTACTACTACTACTACTACTACTGCTACTACTGCTACTACTACTACTACTACCACCACTGAAACTATGAGTGGATAGAGGGAGAAGGGTATTTTCTGTGAATGACAAAGGCTAGCAGACGCCGCCGAAGCATGCGGCAGACGACTCAACAAGCTACAGGCCGTCAGCTCGACCGTGGTGTTTTTACTTCGGCGCTAAACACTGTAGCAGAAGAGTCAGCCAGCATGCCATTGAGCTTAATACAATTCGCCAAGTAGCTATGTATCGCTCATAGAAACCGTAACACAGTTGGCTACTATTATGAGCTGGGCTAGCGAAATAATAGTCAACCGCATCAGCCAGGGCATAGTGTACGTGGCCCTGTTTGGTCAACTGTAGTAGAATCGGAACACAAGCAGCAAACATCCGCGGAGACGGCTGGTCGCTCGGTCAATCGTCATCGCTCTGTGTGTGAGTGCTACCAGAACAATCATCATTAACAACAGCGACAGTAAATGCTGGAGGCGTCATCGTGATCGGGTTAGACTTCTACGACGCTGGCTCGTCCTGCCTTTGCAGCCGTTTTGGTTATCGCCGTTACCGCTGCTACCGCCTTTTTTCTGCTACTGGTGCTGCTGCTGCTGCTGCTGTCGTTGGCTTGTGCGCCGCTGCCGTACCCACAAATTGCCAATTACGTCCTCGGCACAGTAGCAGTAGCCGCTGCATCAGAAGCCAGCAACGACGGTGGTGTCTCTTCAGCAGAACACGCGCTCACTCCGCTTTCCTCCCGGATTCGGCTGGTGCTCCCGTAGACACTGATCATCCGAGCGACTCAGCCGTTGGAATACTGCCGCTGCTGTCGGCATCGCTATGGTAGATGTCAGTTTCGACATCGCCATAGCATCACGGCTAGCAAATGATGATGTTGCCATCACATCTGAAGCCACAGCTTCGGTTACTGCCTACTCTCATTATTATTACTACTACTACAACCATAGCGCCCAAAACTAACTATAAATCCGCCGATAAACAACAGCAATGACCAAGCACGCAATACCTGTCATACACACGCGTATGTATCGCTCGTCGTCTTCATTACCAGCGCATTATCTCTACCGTTTTACGGTTACTTGCCTAGTTACGTTATAGTGACAGCAGTACAATTGCTATTTTTAGTTTTCGGTTAGATAATAATAACAATAATGTACTTTTTTTTTGCTACCTTGCCGACGGTATCTTCATTGACGTGGGTTAGTAGCTTCTAAGCTGCAATAATGGCCCTCTTCGGTTTCTAACGCTTTTGCTCCAGTCACAATAGCAGCAGGCAGAGTTCCATAGCAACTCACAGCCACAAAAATACAAAACCATTAACAGGTTGACGGAGGAATCATCAGCCGTTCGATACAAAGTACATAATCATCGTCATTGCCGTCCCCACAGTATTGATCCCCAAGTGTTGAGTTGACGTCGTTATTGGTGGCACCAGAAGCAATCCTACACGTTCCTTTAAATGCCGATTTCTTTGGGTCTCTTCGTATGAATGAACACATATCTATGCAGCCAACTGTGTATGATTAGCTTGGTCGGGAGCAGCCTCAATTATCTACTACTATAATATGGCCAATATGCAACAACACTACTATGCCACGTGGTTAGACAATATACGTGTGCAAGCATGTAGGTCCTACGCATCTTGCAGGTCGTCGAGCTCAACAAAAAAGCAAAGAATTCTCGCAAACCCGTAATAATAAAAATAGGCAACAGTGGAAGGAAACACACTTTCTGATCTTTTGCCTACGTTGTTCCACCCTTTGCTAATTACTGATTTTGGCCCGACTACTTCTGTTTCTGCTGCTTTGGCTGCCTTCATCACTACTTAGAC
Source organism: Varroa destructor (assembly GCF_002443255.2). Lineage (NCBI taxonomy): Eukaryota > Metazoa > Arthropoda > Arachnida > Mesostigmata > Varroidae > Varroa > Varroa destructor. The sequence continues at coordinate 29,134,965 of NW_019211455.1, read as the reverse complement.
AATCACCGATCTTACTGCCATAGTTTCGGTTCAGGGAAGCGCTAACTACCGGGCAGATGCGACAGATGGGAACTTGTCTTTGTGCCTGCTCATTTCATATTGATACGGCTCGCGACCGCACTATATTAAATAATAATTCGATATAAAAAAAATTACACATATATTTGACTACATTTTGTAGGTTCAAGTTTGCGCGTTGTCTCAAAAATATGTACACGTATCTATGTTTTTTATTTTAATTCATTCACTGCGCTGCGTGATCTGGTTTACCGTTTGCGTCTTCGACCTGTTTTGTGTTAATGTGAGTGAGTGTGTGTGTGTGTGTGTGTGTGTGTATTTTTTATATGCGCATGTCCTTTATACCTAGAAATTGGCACTCAGACCGCTCTTTATTATTGGAATTGTGATCGGAAAGTGGCAGTGTCCATGCCCATCATGGATTGCATTGCCACCTCAGATGACAGCTATCTACTCCGACGAGTCCGTCGGTCCGTCCGTCCTTTTTTTGTCGGTGCGTCGTAATCGGCTGTGTTATCTCGCCTTTCACGATGGTCTTTCCTTCGGCGTTTTCTGGCGGTAGGATCGCTCGCTCATTCATATAGCGACGACGGCCAGTTCCAGCGTCTCGACTTAGCCCAGCAGCCAGGATTGGCTGACAACGCTTGGCAGAGAAAATTATTCTCTGCCCCTGCGCCCCTTATCGGTCTTCTGTTCTCATCTATTCCCCTTTTATATTTATACACGCATGTGTGCATACATATATACATGCAGATATCTGTATCCTAGTATGTATGTATATAATCGTAATAACGACAGAGTAAAGAAAAAATTGCAGTAACTAGTGGAGATAACGTGACGAATCCATACGCATATACAAACCCACATAAAGGACGATGGCAATCCAATGAAGTCTTTTTCCATACGATGATGCATACATCACAATGATGATGATATCGAAGATTGCTACCCAAATTAACAGAAATTAAATAATTCAACGAACGGTGAATTAGATAGTTTCAGATAATGGTGCGAGGTGGCGGTATCAGCAATTTATTAGGCGCTTGCCCTCTACTATGAAGACGTGACCTCGTAGAAGCGAGCGTTTAGGTAAAGCAAATATTCTGTCGATATGGTCAGAAATGCAATCTTTTTTAAAGTCTCTTTGTTTTAGTGCCAACTTCTAATGAGCAAGATATATACCGACAAATTCTGGACACTCTCAATCAAGATTCCAATATATTACTTCGCGCCTTGCTAGCCAACGTATATGTAAACATGTGTGTATCAAGGCTAACTTGAAGGTTGCTTCTGTTTTGAGTCAACAGTTTTTTCTATCTTCATTCATTCCTCCTGTGCTACCTCTGGCGAGAGCTCAAGCCCAATCAACCAGACTCTAGGAATGACGAATCGTAGCTTCAGCTGGGAAAACTTCGTAGATGCCTAACTAAAACGAAGTAACGCCCTGAATAAATTAGATGGCTTTTTTCCTCTCTTCTCCACAATGCTAGCGTTGCTGACAACAACAGCGGCTAAGCTTTCTTTTTATAATACTGACACATCACTCCTTCTCCAGCTGTGGCCGCTGCTGGTTTTTCTATACACTAAGATTTTCCATAATACACACATGCATACAGGTACATACATGAAGGAAGACAGGCGGCGGCGGCGGCGGCAGAAGAAACACGCGGACGCACTCTCGTCGGCTGACGACTGACCGGTTAGCTGGAACACTCATTCAGCCAGGAGTAGAAGTGCAAACGCGATTACGTGCAAGCCAAAAGGACGCTGGCTGCTGCTGCCGCCCTCGCTGCACTGGGAGACAGAAAAAGTGTTTGCAATGACAACTTACACACCTGCATGGTCAGGCACCCAGTCAACCACTGTCGCCATTGCCACCACCCATGGCGTCAGTGCCTATCTGTCCTCGAAATCGGGGGCCATCACCACTACAGCATTGCGCCATCGCCCTCAACGAGCCAGCCCTAGTTGCCCTAGCTGCTCAACCAACACTGGCTACGTTTACGCTGCGGACAAAGTTCTAGCGACAGCCTCGTTCCTACTTTCTTTTGTCTCCACCTCAGTCCACACTCGTCGCTTGCTTCTGTCCGCCTTTCATTTCTTCTTCTTCTGTGCTAGCAGCGTCGTATATGTACGTACGTGCGTCTATAGAGGGAGGAACGCCCGGAACTGAGCGTATAAACGTGCGGTGACTTTGTGTACGCGTGTGCGCGCTCTCAGGCTACATATACTGAAAGCGCTAAGAAAGCACGACTTGGTCCCCAAACGCCAGTTTCTTGCTAGACTAGCCTGGGTCGCTTGTAGACGACGCCAGGTAGACGAGAGCGCTCAGAAGCATCCGTTTAGCTATGTTGCATTGCAGGCTCTGTTTCTGCATACAAAAGTGTGAGAAAACGAAAAACGTCGGACGACGCAAACGATAAGAGCGACAGAGCACGAAAAAAGAAGAGACGAGCCGTTTGCTTGAGGGCAGCACGCTGCTTGCATAGAAACCACTGCTTTGCCTCAAGTCGAAGCCCTGTAAGGGCGAAAAAAGGCGTCGAGGGGTTGGTGAGGGTGTCATATGAACACGCTCCATTGTACGGCAAAAGGACAACAGAAAGGCGAGAATGTTATATAGTGTGTGTATGTGTTTGTGTATATTAGTAAGAACGAGAGTGTATGTAAAAGAAATACGCCTGGGTTGTTCTAGATGCGTAGCCGACGGAGTCACAGCCAGCCAAAAGCCAGTCTTCCTGTGTCCTCCTAACGTGAATCGACCGTTTCGCCCCACTTCTTACTGCTACTACAAGTGCCTATGCCGTACAAGCCCAACCTCACTCTACCTGATCGACCGGGCTAACTGACGCCAGCGCAAAGGGCCAAACCAAACAGGAGCAGTAGGTTCCATTGTTCTTTTTTCCTGTCTCAAGCCCTTCGATGACTCTTAGTATGCAAGGTAATTCGTCCACTTCGTTTTTGCGTTTGCCCTTCGGACATAATTAAGCAGTTAGCGTAAGTGTTGGAACTCGGAAAAAGAGACCCTTCTTGAGCGAAGCCGAAAGCGGGACATACTTGTCGTTGCCCCAATGTCTCCATGATTTCCGACGTTTCCGTCCTTGTTTCTGCGCAGCGTATATGGCTGTGCCTCTGCGCAGCGTATATGGCTGTGCCTCCGGTTGTTAGCGCCGTCTTTAGACGCTGCAAGAAAAGATCGCTCAATTACTCCTATCATAAGAGCAGAACCTCTAGCAAGCATGATACGAAGAGTAGAGGACAAAAGCACACTAACACGCGAATTTAGTCCTATGTGGTGGTCATAGCCTTTCAGTGCCTGCAAAAGTTCGCCACGAAGAAACCCTAAAGCCGGCGCTGGCCTCCCACTCTTTCTGTACGTTCGTCTACGATTTTCTAACTCTGTCGTTGACCCTTCGTCTTTCCATACTACTTATTTCCCTCTCTCTTGCTTGTGGAGTAAAGCGCACCGCTCGCTGTTTACTGGGCCATTCTAATGACAGGTCTAACTGTTTCTGCTGTAGGGAACCTGAGTTTTACCTACTTTACCCGTTCCTTCTCTGCATTTCGGTTCTCTTTCCTTCCGTTGTCGTCGTAGCTAGGAAGGCAGCCGGGGAATTGTATCTGTGGGCCTCTGATTACCAACATTGTTGAGAGAAGATGCACGGATCCTATCTGTCCCACCTTGTTCGTTCGTTCATTCATTCATTCACTCGTTCGTTCGTGACCATTCGGTTCATCCCATCCCTCGTGTCGCCTTTCAATATATGGACTATAATGTAAACTAACATAGCACTGATTCTTTTCATTTAGTCTTTCTCATTTTACCGGTCTAGCTAGCATTATTCCGCCCGTGTGTTCTTTCGTCCCCATGCTCATTTCAACCCAAGTACCATAGGTGCGTGTCGACCAAGGCTCCGTCGCACGATCTAAACAGCAGTAGTTGCGTGGCAGCATACGGTGGGCGTCTTTTTCTCAAGTACACTCATTTACGCCTGCTATCACACCGCAACCTTAAACCCTCTCGCGATCAAAACTTCTCAACATTTGACATCGCTACAGCGTAGTAGCGGTACAGCGTTATATCATTGATCAAGCTGTTTCGGCTGTTAGAGGCTGTAATGGGGTTGAGAGCTGCATGGGTTCCCCGACAACTATGCCCGACCAAAAGCTCGCTACTCTCTGTCCGACCCCCGTTTTAGCCTGTACGGTTCTAAAGGCTAAACTTGCTGGCCACCGTGATGGATTCTCTTCACCAACTGTGAGTAAGGTGGTTACTTAGGCTCTACGACCAATGGCTGGTATGTGGAATAGCGATAGCGGTGATAGCGCTTGATGGCTAAAAATCTCCCTTCACGGGGAACAGTCGCTTAACCTATGTGAACGAGGAAACGGTTCGGCTTAACGCACAAACGCAGGAAGATGAATGCTTCTTCGCCTCGCCTCCTTAAGCAGCATCATGAATGAACAAACCAACAAAAGGCTAGAATGGGATGGACCGAAAAACCGAACACTACTGCTGCCGCCGCAGCAGCAGCAACGCAGAAGTCAGACGCGACCTATCGGCGTGCTGTGTTGGTCCTGTTCGGTTTTTCGAGCCCTATAGTACATCGACCTATTGGCTGAACTCCGTGGGCCGGAACGCTCCAGCGGTGGTGGCTGCTGCGGCAGGACTACAGGACAGACACGCTGTTAGATATAAAAGGCGAAATCTAGCCACCCCGGTAGGCGCCCTAATGAATCTTTGGTTTTTGTCCACTTTCTCTGACCGCTTCGTCCTTTTCGACCGTTCCTCCATACGCCCTGGCGATGTCGACTGAGTTGGCGTACGTCTGGCGCAAACCGAGTGTTAAGGTGGCCTTCACGACCTACCCTGAAGTCTCCTATAGCTTCGGCCAATGTGTTCGGGGTGCGCCGATCAGCTTACTCTCATCAGGCACCAACGGACTGCTGCCACCGCCAAGATGTCAGCAGCCGCATGAGCCACCTTAGCCAGAGCCGAAGGAGAAGCCGAAAATCCACCCATGCACCGAGCGTTGAAACAAGTTAACTAACTCCACCATCTCTGACACTAACGACCATATTTAACGATAAGTGCACCAGAACTCACTGGCAGTACTAATGCATGGCTGATCATCATCACTGTCGTCTATGCTAGTTTACCCTATGGCTGCTGGTATTGCTTGTAGAGCATTTTCCGGATCTGTCTTTCAGCACACACTATGGTTCCTTCTGTTTCTCTCTGCTCTCTGAATGAATGTATGTATGTATGTGCGTGTGTGAGGCGAGCGCCGCCGTCGTCGTCGTCGTCGGTGTTGTTATCGTCCACAACGAGGAGAAGAGCCGAGATCATGTTTTCTGATCTATGAAAGAAAGACGAGACTAGAGGAAAGGAAGGGAAGGCTGTAGCGAATGGGAAAAGCTGCGCTAATCACCTCGTCGAGAGCCAGCAGTAAATATCCGATTCGTTCGCTTCTAACTGAGACCTACTAGCGAGATGGCAACTTAAAAGCCAAAGGGCGCCCTTAGAACAGGTATATTATTGTCGACTCGTGTGTGCTCTGGGTAGCGTAAGCATGCGACCATGTGCTAGTGAAACTAGTACGGATAAGGGTGTGGCTTATCGTTGGGTATAGTGATCAAATGTCTTCTATATATGTCGCTGCAAAGGGAACAAGTGCTTTAGTCTAAGAGTTGTTGTTGTTGTTGTCATCTGTCGTCGTCGTCGTCGTCGTCGTCCATCACCCTTCTTGACAAACGAAAAGAGGAAGGTCTTAGGGAGCAGCGTAGAACGAACACAACACAATGAATAGATATAGTAGTAGTCGTGAGATCACAAGAAGTGGCGGATGCCAGCACTGATCGCATCAAGCTGCTGCTGCTACTCAAATAACGATTGTACATAGATGAAACGAAAGATTCTTCCACGATGGAAAAAATCATCGTCATAGTAAAGGAGATATAGATCAGATTCATCTCTACTCATCCGATTCAAAAGCCGCTTTGGATGTCCTCAATAAACTGACGCTACAATTGAGGATACATCGCTCTCTATCCATAATATTATATTATGGTACGGGAAACTGATGCCCGCGCCCTGCACCGGCAACTATCCGAGCACTGGTCACCATCTGCTGCTACGATTACTGATACTACTTCCACAGTGCTCAGAGAAGTAGAGACTGGCATATTATGAAAGCGGGCCCCTAAAACCTCCTCCCGATCTTCGTGCCGCTGCTAGTTCTGCTACTACGTTCGCAACTCCATTCCAGCAGCATTTTACTCACCTCGCCCTGCCTCGTCCTGGCCGCTTGTCTGCGCACATGTAGGGCGAGGGGTTCGGTTGCTCTTTCCCTTGTCCAGCACACATCAACTCCCCGCAAGCCCCCCTCCCCCACGCTTTTCTCATGCTAGGGTTCTTCTGCTGATGGCACAAACCTAGCCGGCTTGCTTCGTCTTCTGTTTAGTTCAATGCACTTTGCAAAATTTAATCTAGCAAAAAGTCATCGTTCGAGAAATGGGCGACCTGAAGAAAGCTGTTTTTTTCTTTTATGCTTTCTCCTACTACTGCTGCTGCTTGTGCTGGCGGCATTCGTAGTAAGAAAGTCTTACCGGGCTCGGATTCGTTGATCTCGAGGCCTCGAAAGCTCACTGACCATGCCCCCATCTCCGTCTATCCGCTAACACACATAGCTAGCCAGTAAGCCAGCCATTTTCGTGCGGTGCCGCGCGGCTCTATGCCACCAAAGACAAAGAGGGAACCAAAAGGGCGCAAGGACACTTACTAGCTTAGGTCCGTGTAGTACATGCATACACGTCCGTATGAGTGCAGTACGCATTGCGCACGCTGAAAAGTGCCGTTGAGTAAAGACCATGCGGAGTCGCTGGCAGTGGTGCTTTTGGTAACACTAAGACCAGCAGAAACTTGAGGCACAACGAAGTAAGTGGACATAACAAGCAGTCCTTCCCTTTATTCTACAACGAAACATTGATACAAGCGCCAGCCATGCTCATGATAGCAGTCTAACACGCAGCGCGACCACGTGACCCATTGCAGTTGATCAACTCAATTGGAAGAGGTACTGAGCATGATATGCGAAATTGCGTCTCGTATAGGGACTACAACGGACTTCAAGCCTAGACTTTTAGCTGCTACGCCACTGTTTGTTATGTTTCTTATTTTCCTGTCAAATTGTACACGGGAGTACGGCCCTTGTTTAAAGCCTAAAAACAAGAACCTAGGAAAAACCAAGCAACGAATCGCTATCGTCTGAACCAGCGGGTGAAGGAAATGAGGAAGAGCAAGCAGCTCTTTTGGTTTGTTGTGCGGAACCAGCAGCAACGCCTGCTTGAGACGAATAGGAAAAGAACAGTGTTGGAGAGCTTCCGTGCTGGCGACGACAACAAAAAAACGAAGTAATAATCTTAACCGAGGAGGGTAACGGCTGCAAAAAACCTCAACCCATAGAAAGGATGAGCAGCAATTGGTTAGCCCAGAAGATATTTCGCGCGCACAAAGTGGGTAGCATAGAATACGATATTACAGCTAATAGAGAACCCGTACACAGTGAACAACCCCTTGATTGGCCTAAAATGGTGGATCCAACTCAATGCATGTCTGCTTCTTTTCTGCCGGCAGTAGCAACTACTATTCTTCTTGCTATTGGTTAGCCATAGTTTCCGCTGCTTCTGTTACCGTTAGCGTCTCCGCCGCTGCTAGCAATGAACTTAAGCTCGGACGAATGTTTTAAGTACCTATAAGGAAGTGATTTATCTGTCGTTCATAGTGGCTGGAACTTAATGCTAACAAACATAATATTTCCAAAAAACGATACTCCTTTTACAGCCGCTAGTCTTTTAGCGCTATTGAAATGTACAGACAAGCCACGAAGGCAATCCGAGATTCGTTCGTTCGATGCCTGGGCCGTTTACGCTGTAGATTCAATAAAATGTTATAGTTAAGAGTGGAGTCTGTATACGTGCCTGATCATGTGCATAAGCGTGCACTTTTCTATGTATATGTTTGTGGATGGGTCTGAACATAGCAACGTCGTAGAGAGTCAAAAGCAGCGGGCATTTTGCTGTTCTATTACTAGCCCCTCAGTTCGCTGAGTGTGCAACTCAGCGAAATCTCAGTAAGCGATCAACAAGGGGATGATGAGGAAAAGGGGAAATACAAAAAGATTTATATTACCGTAACCTATCGTTATCCATATCTCTATGTATAATCATAGTTTCCCCTACTCCACGTTGGCCAGAGTTTCTTTTTTGTTACTTTTTTTCCTTGATATAGTCCGGCTTTCAAGATCGTCTAAAGGTAGGCGTAAGTTTTTTTTTGACGCCAAGCCCACTCGTTTGCCTGCATAAACGCTCTCGTACCAAGTGAACTTTGTACAGTGTCGATTCAGAATACGGTAGCAGCTTTAGCAGGGGGGCGGGGGGCGGGGTAATCTCCAGCTAACTGCCTCTTCATAATTAATATGAAGTAGTAAAGGTAGTCTTTGTAGTAGAAGTCAAGGAGGTGGTCTCTTTCTGACGTCGATGTTTCGAGACAAACTGGTGGTTGTTACAAAAAGGAGGCCCCGCGTGCCACACCGCCATTACCATCCACGCTTACCGCCACAACTTTACACACATACGCAGGCAAATAGCGTTTAGAGTGAGCCTAGATACACGTTTCAGTAGAATGAACACCAGCTAACTATATATTTAAACGTTAAATTTAACGTGAATTCTGCAGTGTTAAATTCGTTCGACCATGTGTCGAAAAATTATTTAGAGGTGATATCTCGGTAGTTCGAACGATTTAAAAAAGCTGCGTTTGCTCTCTGCTGGTATTTCCTATGGCGCGCTGAATACAAGTATAGTCTCTTCTTTTTCTACATTTTATCGTCCTTCAATCGTATGTTTTCGTTTACCCACCCCTTACCACCCTCACTACGTCCATATTCTTTTTCTTTGTCTTTGTCATCTACGTCCGAAAGCCACGGAATCTTCATATCTTCATTTTTTCGTGTTCTTGTACATGACAAGGTGCTGCGGCTCCTTTTTCCTTACCTCGCGAGCTTAGTCTCGTCGTGAGTTATTTCCCTCCCACTTTTTCGTTATTTTTGTTGCCATTTTCGTCAAAGTTTACCAGACAACTTACTCGCCGTATGCAGCTACCGCGGTCGGTTCAGACAGTAAAGCGACAACGACGACGGTAAAGCCACGGATAACTTTTTTCTTGTTGCTCACCGGTTTTCACTCGAACGAACGTAAAACTGTCCCACAACTCAGAACTTGGCAGGGCGGCTTCAGGCAGCAGCTTTGGTTAGTTCCCCTAGAGCCGCCAACGACATAGTGGTCTGGCAATGATGCTGGCAACACCGCTGCTGTTGCTGTTGATGCTGGAGTATAGCCCTGTAGGCGCAAAATGCAGCGACCACAGCCGTATATGTGAAAGGTGGCAGTCGACACTGCAGACATACACACGTCGTGGTCGTATCAGGGCCCGCAGCGTAGGACGACGCAGGAACAGAACAGCAGAACAGGAACGAGACAAGGCCCGTACAGATCCAGCAGAAGCAGTTGGGATAGCAATAACAACGCAGGGCAGGAAAATAACACGCGGGAAAAAAAAAATAGAAAATAATCAACGGAAGCCGAAAGTACGCACGAACGAAGACTACGACAAACGAGGTACAAGAAGACCCATAGAATAGAGAAGCAACTCATCTAAAACCTACACGCGCAGTCGCTCTATTGATCACTAGTTGGCTTCAGGAGGCTTTATTTTCTCAATGGCCGCTTCTGCTGTCGTATGGACAACAGTCGCATAATGCTTACAGATACTATTCACGGCCCGCGTTTATTTACGTCGGTGTCGCTTTCGTTGTCGTGGCCGCCGTCGCCGCCGCCTAATTCTCTCTTTGGTGTTTGCCTGCATCTTCCCCGACGAGAGATAAACGCGAACGAAGATAAAAAGAAAAAACTAGAGGTCTGTGCAAATCATTTCCGCTGTCGCTGCGTCTGCAACTTCAGCAGCTATTAGCGATAAACAAGGAAATGTATATGTATAGATAGAAAACGTATAAAAGCAAACATACCATGTATAAGTACTGTATTCTAGTTTCGCATGGTTCTTCATGCTGTATGCCATGCTGTATATACCATGGAGTGGAGTAGTCGTTTGTTTGCAGGTTTAACCCTAACCATGCGCAAATTCATACCTAGTATCCTTGAAAAATACTACCTAGTTGTTTACCATGTTCTTCTATGCACAAATATCTTAGTTTGGGTCGTTCTAGGTTTTAGGTTGGCATTTGTAATCTTTCAATAGGAATATCTTGGAAATGGTGCGGGCATTTAGTGAGCGAGTTGCTATTGCCTGCGCTTTTTGTCAACTGCACGCCCGAAATTTCGCGCTTCTGCCATATGAGGTACATTTTCATGCATATAATAGATATGCCAATCGGTGTTAAAAAAATACGCTATGTTGGTTACGATATTATCGATGTATCCAGCTTTCTAATTTCGGATAAAATTTAGGATACGCATGAGAATAGCACCCGTCATCATTTTTCTTAAAACGACCATTGAAAACTTTACTTCAAAATAAAGCAGTCTATATAGACGGTGGTCAACTCTCCCAGTCGATCTAGCAGCTGTGGCCCCCTTAGACAGGTCTCTACGTTACGAAAACAGAAATCTACATATATACACATACGTAGCCCAAGTCGGAGACGAGAAGCGGAAACAATCTTAAACGTTTCAGGTGGTACTCAAGCCAAAAAGATAAGCCAGCTCATGTTTTGACAAGGCAAGGCCATTGAGATGCGATGGCTTATGAATCTAAATGATGACGATGTAGCCTTCTTCGTCTGCAACCAACGGTTAGCTACCTCGGCAACTCAACCTCAGCACGTAGATGAGCACACGGTGCATGGCGACAATAGCGCCGCCGTTGCAGCGGCAGTAGCATGAGAATGTTGGATTGGCCAGGTTTGCCGGAAGATGCGGACAACGAGCAGCAGCAGGAATTAACTATGGTGTCGTCTTCGCTGATAGCCAATGTACATATCACATAGTCGCATATACGTGGTTCACGTACATACATTTTATATCGAGTAATACAGGCATCCAGACACACGTTCCATGTTATGCCCATCAAACCACATTCTACGCTCAATCTCTTCATCTCAGAATGAAAAGACCTCCAGCTATTGCTTCCAATTTCTTCATTTAAGTTTATGCTGATGCTACTGCCTTCGTAGAGCTAGCGGTGCTGCCCATGATAACGAGGAACATGACGATGATGTAAGATATGATGGGACTATGACGCAAACCAAAGAACGAAATGACCCACCAATTCTGGGATGGACGGGTGGGTACAGTTGGGTGGCCAGTTGGATGATGCAACTCCGGGGTTAGTGGTGGCTGCGTGCATTGCTGCCGCCACGACCGTCTTGTACGTGCTCCAAACGCACGTTCCAGCTTTTGCGACTGACGCTAACTCCTTTACCGGCTAGTGAGCTGTGCTTTTCAACACGCTACTCGCTTGTTGGCTCATTGGCCCAATCCACTGTACATAACAAATTTTAAGTTATTATAATGGTATAGTATACCAAATGAGATCAACAAGCGACACATCTGTCTGCCGCAGCAGCTGCGGTCACCACCGCCTTGTCTATAATACGATGATAGTCTCCTCACAGCCATTAACAACGGTACAAGGGCATCACGTTGATAATAGCACGGAGATCCTAAAGACCGACATGGCGAACAAGTAGTCATATTATACAGGGAAATGGAAAACGGTCAGGAGTAGGAGTGGAATATCTATCTAGTATTTACAGATATTTTCTACGGTTATGTACGCATATAGCTTGCTACGATATATTCAACCACTACCTCATTCTCTACCGGCTTCCTACACTCCTGATGTTTATGTTGCTATTTACGAACCGGACGACTAACTGCAGAAGTGATCATAGTTATGCAGAAAAGCAGCAATATCTGAATAGTGAGTCTGCTACAACAATTTCGCGGAAGAGTGAATTTAGTACTAGAACCCGATAACTTTATGCATTCTTAGAAGAAGGCTCGGGATGTGGCTATGATAAGTGTAAAAACCTCTATATGCTACTACTGCAAATGTACACACGAAACAACTGACTTGAAAAAAAAAACACTATATTGATCAATGGCATATATGTAACCAAAGCGTATAGTTGTAACTGTTAGTCACGTGCTTATGTAGGACTGGCCAGCCGCCATGCATACAATATAGGAGTACCTTTTTTGTTCTTTGATAAATAACATTTTACCGTAATTAATTCAACGGGCGGCTACAGAACGGATGACAATAGGGAAAATTGGAACTAGCATGGAAAATAATGAAATTGTTGTGACCTAGAATAAATTTACTTACTGGGACTTCTGCCACGTTACCCTCCGCGCTTTGCACTCCGTCTGTAGGCGGTAGAAAAATCACCGTAGCGTATTCGAGCTATTTAGTTGTGTAGATCTTCGCAACGCGTCAAAAGCCTCCCGGATGGATCTCTCGTGTCATTTCACATGTCAGCCGGCTAACGCGTATTCTCTATCGTACAAGAAGGGGCACCTAGACCGGCCCACTGGTCCTACGGAAAGCAAATCATTCTGTATAGTAGTATTATTGAAGGCCTACCATGGACGGATATGCTAGCCGACCAGTAACACGCTTGATTTACTCTCGGAGAACTCGGCCCATTATTGCCTTACATGGATCTTTGGGTATCCTTGTTTCTCTGGCCCTGATGCTCCCTGGGCTTCGAATTATAGTAGCAGATGTGACAGGAGATAACGCTCAACCGACAAAAAGGCACACAGCACGTAATGCTGCTATATCGGTAGACGAGCCTAATGTTTTCTTTTCGCGTCATGTTCTCCCGCCTATTGGCGTTGTCGTCGTCGTCGCCGCCAGATCGGTCCGTTCGGCGGCGCGACGTCGTCGCCTCCTTCAGTATGAAAAGACGAAGAACTACGACACTAAAAGCACAAGGGCAGCTGTGCGCCAGGCCCTCATCTTCTTTTACTCTGCCTTTCGCCGTCGACTCAACCCCAAGCCTAGCCCATCAAAATAATATCTTGTACCCCATTTCTTTCTTCTAGTGAGTCGTCTATTTCTACGTGTATCTTCTCCCAAGCTCGACCATACGCTACTAGTGCCTCCTAAAGCCTTTTGACTTCTCGCTCACTGGTTCTGTTCGCTTTCAGCGCGCAGTTACGTCCAGCTCTTACTACATACACACAATCAAATATAATAGATGCTCGTGTGTGAGCAGGACTCATTTGTGCATTCACGCATCCGTTCCGATCGCCTACGACCGAAAGGTTTTAAAAATTGCTTTCCTAATAATACTGTTGGGATGGTAACACAATTTACGCATAATGTCTAATAATGATTTTTACTAAAACCAATACCCGAAGCCAAGGAGATGAACTACCGTTGTTGTTTTTAACAGTTGCTAGTGTACAACACGACGGTAGCTTTATGTGGCCCTGTTCGTAGCAACGTATAAGACAGACGCGCTGATGTACCTGCCGCAAGCAGCGGTCATCTTGTACCGGGGGCAGCTTACGCTGTGCATGTATTCTGTGTTGTCGGCTGCAACCATGCTGATATTGCATGCCCCTGCTCCGAATACTATTCCGACGTACTGATCCGACGGTGTCGTTGCTGCCGTCGTTACGAAGCGCGAAAGCGGCAAAATGCTAGCACCACTTTTGCGGCTGCAGGTTCTCGTTGTTGTAACCGCCATCACTGTCGTCTCCTACTTCGTCTGCTGCTGCTGCTAATGTCATCTCTTCTTTCGGCTTTCCATTGATCAGCTGCAATCTAGTTTTTCGTTGGTCCGGCAATGCACGAAGCCCCATTCTACCGGTCGGTTAGTTCATCCGCAGCCCATTTAGTTGGACCCGGTTTGGCAGCAACAGCAACGACATCGAGTTAGCTATCTACCTGCACCTGGGCCGCTTACTTGCCCGCTTACTGCTTCTGCTACTGCTGCAACGGTCGCAGCAGTAGCGCTAACATTTGCCCAAGCAACTGTAAAGCCCGTAATGTGGCTAAAATACCTATAAGCAGGTGAAGCTAGTTGCTGTGGTGATGCTGTTATGCCCTGCTATCTTCTTGCCCGTGGTCCATAATTAATTCTTGTTACACGCAGGCACTAGTTGTTTGCTTTTATCGCTGCCATCTTGGCTGTCGATAGCTGGCGTTTTGCGGTGAGGCTGTCGCTGTTATTGCTACCGCTAAAGCTGATACTCACAGCGATAGTACAGGGACGTCATCGAGATGTCTTGATGGCCGTCAAGAGATGTGGGCATCGAAGAGGGAACGCCATTGCCACTTCTGCTGCTGCTACTGCTGCTGCTGCTACTGCTGCTGCTGCTGCTACAGTCATTCTTACGACTATTGACGTAATGGCCTAGACATAGAGCAACACGCAGATATATAAACACACTGTACTTAAGTACCTAGATATGAACACTGATAATGCACATTAACTATCTTGCTACCTCATCACCATCTGGCCTAACTTTGCCTATTCAGCGCTAAAACCGAGACCGTCTAGCGGCGGCGGCCTCAGTGACGTGCTGGGCAAAAGTGGGCCCACGTAATATAGGAATCACAGAAATTGTACCATACGATATTGTTCAGAACGAAAAAGCTCTTGTTTACTTCAATGAACGTCACCAGGAGTTTGCCGATAAACTGAAGCTAGAGGTATGGCTTACATTCCTGAAACGGAATATTTGTGAGCCATACGACAGGGGAGAGGCTTCGGCGTACCGCATCAGGCATAGCGCAGTGGCTGCAGTACGAACATAACAACCCTTTTTGTTTGTGGCCACTTCGGTTTGTTTCTACGAAACTATGCTAACACCTTTTCCCATAGCACGCTTCCTTGGCTCTATCCCTGTTGAGCTTATGCTTTTACATACCCCGTAGTGCCCAGTATTCGACAGTGGGGAACACTGGAAATTGTTGGCGGGATGATTACAACGTTCCCAGCCAGTCTGCGATTCGAGCACAGCAGCAGGAATGTTTGTCGGAGAAGCAGTAAGGAAAAGTTGCTTTCCTATCCTGCTAAAAGCTTAAAGGGCGCACTTCACAAAGTCTTATATTATGAACACCCATCTTATGGACAAGCGCGCCATTCTCTCCTCTATCGCCTCAAGCCTGCGGGACGGGGTAGCAGAAACCAGGGCATCACACTGCTACCCACAATAATAGTACCTGAAGCAATTGGGATACGGGCCAAACGCGGCCGGTACGTTGTTTTTGCGACCTCGCCGTTGTATTACTTGTTTTATCTGTGTCAGCAGCAGCAGTGAGATATCCAAGTAACCGAGTATGTGTCTGCTCGAAGCAGCTTCTGTCGCAGTTTGAGTTTCACCCGAGAGTGCAATAGAGCCTGTAGTGGGAGAGAAGTTACAAGAAATACAAAATAGTACTCGGCTCTGTTACTGGCCACGCCGCTACCCCTCGTCAGCGCTTCTCGGGGTCTTTGCGAAAGACGCCACACAGTGCCAGATCCTCTATTTTTCTCTTTTGTGTCCCTGCACAACTATACCAGAGCATGGCTGTTTCATTTGTATCTCTTTCTGACGATTTTTCCCCGATCAACAACACCCAGAACCGCTCGGACTTCCTGCATGTGGTGGCCCATAGGCTTAGTCACCCTGATAGTGGAACGACTGCCCGTCACGATTCCATGTTCGTTCTATTCAACTCTAAGGAAAAACTGACTGAGAGGAAGGAGTGAAAGGAATAAGGTAGGCGGCATGCCACTAGAAACAGTTATAGTATCGTCATAGTATGGCGGCAATGGTGGCATCAACAGCAGCCAACACTCCTAGATTGACTCAGACGGTAAGCTTGAATTATGACAATAAAATAATTCGTTCTGCACTGCGTGACCCATAGGCCATATAATCCTGTTCGAGTACAGCATTCAGGTTTACGCAGGCTGACGCCAGGCTGAGCTAGCATCTTTGAACATTTCCAGCATGTTAGAGAGTCAAGTGAGCGGTAATGGCAGCGGCAGCACCAACATGAGGAGACGAGCGTATTTAAGCCCAACGACTCGATAGTATCGTTGCGAAACTTTGTTTCAGATTGTACCTATCCAAGTGTACGTTGCAATGGAGCAATAGACTAGGGCTGTCTATCCGTCGTATGCTGTGACTATCCCTCGTCAGTGTATCTCGTTATGTTATGACGTGACATCAATTTCGTTCTCGTCAAGCGTGTTTTACGCGCTACTTACCGTCAAGCAACGTTCGTTATCCTCAGTTGTGGACCCCTGTTCACCGTTATGTATCCATATATAGTATTATATGTAATGCATCTACACAGAGTGAACTTTTCAAACAGCCGCGTATCGTATCCGAGTAACTGGGTTGTAGTATACCGATGTTACAACAGCGCACGATCACGGTACGGTGACTCTCCTGTGATCAATGACGATACTAATTCAGTCGCCGAACAAACTAACAAAAGGGTATCGGCAGTTATAAAATCACCATTCCAATTGGCTAGAACGAGATTCGAGCTGCGGCCGTATAACACCAGCATAATCACGGGGGTGAAACAGCATTCACCCTTCGATACACACCACAATACCACTTCACATTATTCCTGTCTTCCGCAAACGTATCCAGTGATCGTACAATCCGGACAATCTGTTAGACTCATATATCGTTTAATACAAACGATATGACTTAATTAACCAAAGTTTTCCGTGATACCATATCCCGATCTACAAATCACCCACTCATACAATTGCACGTCAATAGCATCAGCAGCAGTTTAAATTGCACACGATTTCTCCTTTGCTAAACGTAGGACATCTTGTCGTTTACTTTTCGCCCTAACATTAAAGCACCTTAGACATACCATGCCGCTAAGCAGCTGAACAACAAACCAATTTACGCGTAAAACAATTCCAACTTGATATATTGATGAACGAAAGCGAATGATCTGCCCTGGAAGCATTTGTAGTCGGGGCACAGCAATCGATTCGGACGCCACAGATCACTCACTCATTCGCTCGCTCGTCACTTACTCACTCAATCATGCGTATGCCCCACAAAAATGGGCTGGCCACCTTTCGAACCGACGACTGCAACAGCTTCGAATACGGTTACTACCCAACTCGGTGGCTTCTTTAGGCTTTCTGTTTGTACTTACAACCACTTCGGTTAGTCGGTGGCAATGATGATGGTGCTTCTGCCTGAGCTGACGTCACGGCGCGCCCTTTCCCATTCATCGGGGGTACCAATAAACAACAGCGCCGGCGAAGATCCAGCAGCAGCTAGTAAACCAGGCAGTAATTCAACATACACACAGCAGTAACACAACAGCACCACCCCAGCGAGGTTTTCCGCTTCGAGTAGCCGAGTCGAAACGGATCGAGTTGATCTGTAGCCGGCTACATGCGTTTTTCATTGCAACCGTGTATAGGGTCCGCCTCGGCTGCCGCTGCTGCTGCTGTTACTTCGTCGTCGCAGTCGCCTTTGTCCTTGTTGTCCTTGTCGTTTTCGTCGCTGATTCGGCCTCTATCTAGGAGGAATGGATCGAAACAAACGGAATGAAACGATAGGTCCAAGCCAATCTTACGCCGGCGATCAGCAGCGGCAGCGGCACCCTAAGCTTCGTCGTTCTCCTTTTGCGTCTTTTCGCTACCTCGCTTCATTGCTGAAGGGCGAGCGCGCACAGGTTTCTTTCGCTCGTTTGCTAGTTGCTTGATGTCGCCCGTTCATTTCCTCGATTTCCTTTCGTTTCGTCTTTGAAAAGCGAGCAAGCGACCGAACGGACAAGCAAGCAGGTGAGTAAGCGAACAAGCGGCAATTGGCAGAACATGTCGTTGTCGGGTCGACAGCAGCGGCATCCGTCGTTCTCTCACTTTGTATCAATGTTCCCTCTACGCTACTGCTCAGTCGTCTCGGTTTAGTTAAGGCTCTTGGACACTCACTGCTATCTTCCACTTGCTCGCGGTCTCATCTTCTCTCACCCTGTGCCCCTGCTTTGTGCGCATCTTCTAAACCTCCATGAAGAGAGGAAGAACGACGAAGACGAAAATATCGTTTTCTTTCTTTCGTCTGTATCCCCCCAAATTACACCAGGTCCATTCGTCCTCTGCTCGTTCGTGGGTACAGACCGCGGCGGCAGCAGCGCCACTATTATCAGCACGCAGTATAGCATAAGCATCGAAAAACGACGACGCCATCAATATGGCGGCGACTCAGGTTCAGCCAATCTTCTCCTGGACTGACTTGGGACTTGGAGAGATAAAGTGAAGCAACCAGGGGCCGTAAGCGTCTGCATCGCTCGATTGGTCCTGCTGCACGGCCGGCCCTAAGTGCTATGTATTGTGTCGGCCAAAGGTGATCCGGGCGCAGACTGGACAACAGATATCCGCAACCCGCAGACCGCATACGCCACATTAACTTCGGGAATGCAGCGAGTCGAAAAATAACTCAAAAGAGTCTAACCATTACTGCTTCTGCTATTAAACGCTGGCAAAACAGAAATCGTAATGAGGGATGATTGTGTATATATACAAACGCGATATCAATATGAACGCGAACCCATATGTGCAGTGCCAAAAATTTGTTTCCCTCTATAAAAATTCAAGTTACGAAAAAGCTAGCTCGTCGGGCGTAACGTCAACAGTCGACCAACTGATTCACTGGCACTAGTTCATTTAAAATAATATGTTGCTCAATTATGATACCTAATGGATCTCGGCTTTTAGCTTCCACTTCTCCACTCGTCGAATGGCCCCAGGCCGCAACAGGAGATATGATATTATGGTCAGGCGAATGGTGTCATATATTTTGTTGTACCTGACCGCGTCGCGTTCGTCCAAATACTGCCTGCTGCTTAGACTGATGTAGTGAACCCTATTGTCTAAGCTTGAATCCGTAGGATAAAGGTGCCACCCTGCCGGCTGTGACATCGTAGCATAAACAGGGCGGCAGCAGTAAGAGCCTTAAACTTATCAGAAGTCTTATCAAGATTGGATAATCTAAGTCGAAATTCATAATAATAATCCTAATAACTTTATTGAGCCACAGCAAAGCTAGTGCTCGTCGAGCGTCTAATGATACGATCGCAGTCTCATGTGGTGGCCTGATCTGGGAAGAACGGAGCTAAGTTACAGTAATATTAGAGGGCTGGTGGGCCGCAAAGTGGGCACTGTATATGAGTTAAGAGAAATTACTGTCCAGAAAGTGGCGGTGATGCAATAAACCGCATCATCTACCGCCTCCATTTTGGCAAAAGATTCGGGGAGGTTTGGGGGGTTATTATACTCTTATAAGGCGCTGAACGAACCTTTCGGCCACAGACATACGGTGATATACATACACATATATGGCACATAATACTGCAGAAGTGCAGTTTCACAAATGTAAGCGTTGTTGCCTTTCACATTGATGCAGTTGCGCCATACATAATATACGAGCTGGTGCCTTAACACCCTGTCGTTAGGTGATCCTCAAACATCACTACAAGGACCGACGGGAGAAAAATTATCTCATAAGCAATACTTGCAGCAAATATGCTTGCAGTAGTAGGAAAAGTTCGAAGCGTTCGCATTTATAGACCACAAATTCCCGTATAAAGATATGCGCTTCTGGTTAGTGGACGTCAAATCAGAGTTATCTTCTCAAACGACCGCTTTGGGGATGGATCGTCTCCAATTTACACAGTTTCATAGAAGCTAACAGCGATGCCATCGAAACCGCATAGATAGATAGAATTGATTCGGCATTTGCATGGACGAACGAAAAGCGTCTCTTTCTCGCGCTCTTTCGCTCCGTTTCCAGAGTTTGGGGTTGCTGTGAAATCGAATCTTGCGCGTAGCCCTACTGCCTGATAATCGGCCAATATCTTCCGATGAAAACATCACGGTTGTGGATATCCAGGATCCCCTAAACTTACCGAATGGGCAGTGCTTCACATCAACGGTCACTGCTTCGGGTGAAGATCCCCCATTGTTAGCTTGACCGCGAACAGAAGCAGAACCGGTAGCAGTGGTTCGTTGATAGCGGTTTTCACAAGCAAGTTCGATCTAATCGACGCTTTCGCTTTTCCTCTCCTTCTGTTCTAATGAGACGTAGTAGCTGCAGGCTTTACAAAATGCGTGCTCCCGTGTCGCTTCCCCGACCTTGTTGTGCGCAACGTTTAGCGGTTTCTATTCTATCACTAAATGGAGCGCGTTGAGATTTCGGGCTAGTGTTCATGTCTCTCTCTCTCTCTCTCTCTCTCTCTCTCTCTCTCTCTCTCTCTCTCTCTCTCTCCTCTCTCTCCACCTATTTTATTTAGGCAGCTACTGGTAGTGCTTCTGAAGATCAGGCTTTAAGCGATGCAGCTGATCTCTTTCGTAGTCGAATTGTGAATACCTATTTAGTTGGGCTGACCATTGAACTATAAGAAGTTTCATAGTTCGTCGTAGCCGCAAGATAACCATAGCGCATCTTTCAATAATGCCAACCCAACACTTAATTCGGCGTAAGTTATGGGAGTTAGTCCGAGATTGTCCTTAGTTTCAATCTTTTCTGCCTGGTTGGTTGGGATAGATTTGGTATCTTTTTGGTTTGCTAACTGTTGTTAGTTAATACGTTCATAGTTCTGATGCATTTGGGAGTGCTGTCTACAGAACACTAGTAGATGACGACAAAGCCACAATAGGATCACATGTTCGCTGCCGTTTGGCACAGTGCAGAAGACACAAAGCAGTGAAGCAACAATAAAGCTTGAGCTTGGTTGCCGTCGCCGGTACTACTACCGTCGTGTCCGTGAGGTAGGTGAAAAGACATAAAAGCAAGTCCATCGGTCTGGCCGCTTCTGCTACACTTCAATCCGTCATTCGATATAAAAAGCATGCGAGCCCACGACATGGCGACCAAAACGGTAAGACGGCCCCGGCCCAATGAACAAGCAAGCAGGTCACCGCTGTCGTTGTTCGTTCTGCGCCATGTAGTACGTACAACGACCGGATGCCAAACCTTCCTCGAGCTTCTTCCGCTCAGGGCCTCGTCCAATAGCAGCAGGGCAAGCAGTCAACAGTATTCATCTAAAATTAAATTCCTAAAGGATTGAGCTCCCCACAATGAATGCAGATGAACTCACCCATAGACACGCATATTTGGCTAAGAACTTTGACATTATCATATATATATATAAGCAAGCGAAGCTAGGTGGCATACCTAGTCCGCAGTGTCAAGGCGGAGCTGACATGAAGTGGGTGTTAGCTTCTTCTACGAAATGGTTATAGGAAGGCTATTGGAAGGTGAGCACAGCGAGATCAAGTGTCGGCAGAGTGGCGAGGAAACGCTACACAGGCCTCCATGCCAAGTCGAGGTATTTCGGTGGACCTGTTTGTCCCCCTTTCATTGGCAAGCTGCTTCCTGCCGCCCAAATTTTCCCGGCAAACTGATCGCCCTCCGACCAAAGGACCCATGTCGCCGCGTCGGCCGTTTGCGGCTGCTGAACGAAAGATCAAGGAGGACACAAGCAAGGCGGTGACCTGCGTATTCTTCGCCAGTACGACTGCTAGTGTATCTTCCCGCAGCACTAATCGGCTAAGCCTAACAGCGGCTGCCCTCCGTACCTAAGTAGTGCTAGCAGCAGACAACCGACCGCTAGGCAGAGGAATGCCGCCCACCTTGGTCTTTCGTTGCCGCCTCAACTGTTCCGGATTGCTTTGGTCACGCATCTCGAACAATGGTCTCGACGGTCTCAAACGACCAGGCATTCGCTATCGCCGCTACCCGTGTCCAACACGATCTCACAACCAAGCTACCCACTCAAGCAGCAGAGCACCCCGGAGTCGGCAGACGCTGCTCCCTGCTGAAGGTTCACCTGAGACTCTTTTCTGCCACCGTCTTTTTCTCTCGTATAGCCATGAACATCCCCAGAATGCCCCAATTCACTCCCTACCTAAGGTAAGTAGGAACGGGGAGAAGGTCAGCGTAAGCTGGACGCCATAGACATCGAGCGCGAGCCGTCACAGTCCTTGTCCTAATACAACACTGTAGCAGACTCAAGTGTGCCACAGCCGTAAGAGACCGAGGCAGCGCGTACTGTCAGGCCTTGGTTGGTCATCGCTAAGGGCATCCGTCGTATAAGCCGCTGGCTACATGTAGTTGCTGTTAGTCGTCTCTAGTTCGCATAGCCGTTGCTTTCGAACTGGTCCTAGTTCTAGACGTCGTTCGTTTATCCATCGGCGCATGTGAGTCAACCAGCCCACCGGCCGCCCAGCTATTGCCACTCCTGACCACTCTATTTTAGCCAGTCAGGATCAAAGAGACGGGAAAAAAGGAAAGGGGAAAAGCACAGGAGGTAAGATAACTGCATGATTTGCTGTGACTGAGCGCCCGGAACGGAACGCAAGTGCTCGTTTATGTGTCTATGTCCACCTAAGTCACTAATAGTGGTACATCTATTATGACCTTCCCTGGGGATGAATACTGCTCGGTAAGAGGTGGCCAACCTAACTGTCTAAGCCAAACGAGTTACTTGGCTGTGGTGCTTACGCGCAGGAAGGACGACAGTTACAACGAAGACGGCAGCTTGAATTCAGCTGGGCAGGTAGCAAACTAGCGACATTTCAAGCACACGGCCGTAGCGAGAACAGCAACGGCAGCGATAGGCTACTCAGGTCAGCCATGCTGCCAGGCAAGGAGAACAGCAGCAGAAGCAGCAAAAATGTAATACCTCAACTTCTTTGTCTAGTAGGTCGACAAGATGAGAGGTTCGAGAGGGGCGTAGGACGTAAAACAGGCTGCACACGACCACCGACTAGATAGCATCGCGTATTCGCTCCGCAGTACGAAACATGTCCGAGGATACGACAGAAGTTGTTTCACGCTAGCCAAGGTGAAGATAGAAAAAATACTGAAGATACTAAGCACTTGCTAACATATGAAACCATACGAGCAATAGGGTGCGAAACATACAAGATGCAGCGAAAGAGGTCCAGGAAAAAAGGATTAAACAGACAGAGTTACACATAGAACTAACACGGTTGCTTTTACGCCATTTCTCCAAAGTTCTAGTAGTTGCTGTCGATAACCGTTAGGCAATGAACGCTACGAACTTAACCAAAGCCACGGGACGAAAGACAAACCGACGAAAGATCTGTGCAGTAACCCAACGGTTGTCAGCGACGCTGTATCGAACAAACTCGGCTAGCAGCGAAATGGAAGAAAGCAGACGAAGAAATCGGCAGGTAGAGCATCAAGATTAGGTAAGGCAGTACTTTAACAAAATGACCTGGCTGTATGAAAGACGAATAAGAAAAGGGCAAGTAGAGTGGCCAGCTTTGCCCCCAGCTGTTGCTGGTTGAACCGTGTGATGGAATCGGCAGTGGCGATCAACCCAATGCTGGATTCCGCCTGAACTGCAGGTACCATCATCCCTGAGTGGCTTTTGTGTTGTGTTGGTATAAATAGACATGTTCGTGTACGCGTGTCTATAGATACGAGCTAGTGGTTTTGTCGTTGGCTCCTATTCGTCTGTGAAACAGACAGATAGAGACAGCTAGGTTGAACTAAATGTTCGGTCGGAGGGACGGACAGGCAGACGGTCGTTCGAATGCTGGGGATATGGGAGATGATATCGACGAGGCCATCGTGACTTAGCCGTCATCTTCACTTAGGCCCCTTCTGCGCCAACCTTTGCTTTGGCTCGTCCGTTGGTTAGCTTCCTTGCTTTCTTGTTCTGCTTACTTCGATGCGTCGGCAGTGGCAACAGCAGCAGCAATAGCCACTGTTGGCATTGCATTGCATCACCACACCGATTAACCAACAGACGACAGGGCATCGCATCACCAGCGTATCGAACAGTGAGTGCTCGAGCGGGGAGTGGTGAAAGAAAAAACAGCAGCTTCTCCATCATCAACTTCCGTGGGCGATCCAATTTAGCGTCGACACCATAGGACAAAGCTGGTGAGAGCGTGCTGACGCGCTAGATCAATAACAGCATAGCACAGCATTTCTGTAAGAAGGTAACAACATCAGGACCAGGAAAGGCCATAAGCACTTAAAGCAGAGAACCCACCAAGTGATAAGGGCTGAGAGCAAGAAGGAGTACCTCCATAAATAAAATACCCTACTGCCGTAGCTACTGCTTCAACACAGTCTTGCATTAGCTTTAGAGCTGACGGCGTTTTACCAGACAGATAATAGTAATACCTTAACTGCCAAGCTGACCCCCTTTATGGGTACTGCACCACATTCGGGTGTGCGAAGAGTCCAGATTTAAGCCGATCTTCACATGAGAACGCATCTTGAAGCTAGCTTGCCCAATTCTGAACTTGCTCACCGATTACCCTCCTAAATAGGTAACGACCGTGCAAATAATTACGAAATTACAGTTAGCATCATCGTGATGCTACTTCGCAGGCCTCCTCTCAGCCGTGTAGCTCCGTTAGTTGCTTTGGCGAGTTCTATTGTGTCTGTACGCAGAAGCTTTAGTGTTCAAAAACACAGTTAGCGACGAAGTGACGAACAAATCCATGCTCTTCTATATTTAAAAAAAAAATCATCCGTTTCAGTAGCGATAGTAAATATGTACTCTTCTTCCTTTAGCGTGTGGCGCACCGCTTCTGTTGGATGCACAGAATCTGATATTTGCCTTAACTGCAAAGTAGGATACGCTCCGAATTTGCTGTTGCCAAGTCATCTGCCCTGCCTGTCGCGTTCCCGGTTACAAATTTTTAACAGTTAAATATGAAATACGCTGGAGGCACCCATGGCGTTAAGCACAGTGATGATGATGATGTAGAGGACAAATGCAATACCTTTCAAGACAGTGGTCAACATGAGCAGTCTCATCCGTGCTTGTTTCAGGGCACATTTTAGTTACTTTGATTACTATTAAAAGCTTGACAATAGTTTACACTGTAAATTTACGCTATTTAGTAGCTTGGATCAGCTGTATCCAGTATTCGCTTATTTCGGGGTAGAAATTGCCACGTTGCCTCGAAGAAGGATATTTGTTGAAACATGGCAAGCTATCCAAATTGCCGGCTGTCAACAGTGCCACGTCCGATTCATCACAGCCGGGACCTTTGCCGAAACGGAGACGATCGCAGCCATAACAAACAAGACCCCAAAGGTGTAGACCTACCACGGTCGATCCGAATAGAAGCATTTAATCCCCCTAACTTTATATGGCACCTATCATCGCCCGTTTGAGATTGAGTTTACCCAAAAATCTCGCCCATTTCCGTCTGCTTAGTTACGAAAGTAATTGAAAATAGTTTTCGTTACCGTTTCTGTTAATGCAGTCCATTAACATTGTATTGTACTAGCGCTTGCAGTAGGCTGCTTGGTTGAACAAGCACATATTACGGACAACGCGATTGGCAGACTAAAATCGAAGTCATCACCTGCCTCACTCGTCCGGCTCAGTCGGCTTTACCTCGCTTCCTCATTAACACGACTAAGGCCTATACCGAATATGTGGAGCTTACCAATCAGCCACCTCGTCCGCCTCAAATGCAGCACATATCGACCGCAAAGAGCTCATCAACGACAATCCAAGGTGACGAATGAGAAAGCCTGCCATCAGTAACTTGATGGATTGCTCGTTTTTAATGTATAAATAGGTTTTGTATTTGTTCGTATCTCACTTCATTGCGGGAGCCATTCTAGCATAGTTCTTACGTAGATCCTAAGTGGTCTGCAGCAAAGGCAAATAGATCGGCCACGCTTATTTTTCTCTGCTAGCTTCCTTTTAGATTCGTCCCCGATCGAGCGTGTCTTGCCAGTCCAGATCCCTGCTTCTGTGCGCACGTGTGCGTTTCTTAGCAACTTTCTGTGAGCACGTTATAGCTATTCCCAGTTAAGGGTCGCGACGACAGATGCCGCCGCCGCCGCCGCTGCTGCTATAGTTATAATCGCTATTGCCACTGTGACCATGATGATGTGGTTAACTACCATAACGAGCGACGTAGGCCGATTGTTTCTATTCTATACGATATCAAAGCAAGCCGGCCGGCCGGCTGGTACACACTGCACCAGACTGCAATGCAGAATCGAGTCGACACATGAGGAAGGCGGCACGAGCAATGGCACTCTTTGGCTAAATGAGCTATTCTTCCTTTATAGAGCATGCGTTCATGCAAACCCGCTTACTCGTCAGACACAGATGGCGGCGTCATGTCACACAGCAGAACAGACATGCCTAGAGATGCGTTTGCCAATACTAAAACATGGCGTAGAACGGTGATTATTTCTGTAGATAATAGAAGAAACTGAAGACTGCCCATTGTTAGCTCGCTAGCGGTAACGGCAATTAGTAGCAACTGCAGTGACAGAACGCGATTCATCACGATGTTAAGTGCTAGGCACACATCATCAGTCCATATCTGTATTTATGGCGAAGAAACATATATATACGAGGAGCAACGCTGACTGTGGTCATGATGCCGAGGTGGCCTGTGAGCGGTATCGAGGACTGGTCCTTCTCGTCAAATGTATAAGGGTACGAGTAACTGTGCATGTACCACACTACGGGAAAGACCCCTCCCTGTCCTCCTTGGCGTTTGCTGTCGTCCGACTAAATGCTTCTGATGTGCCCACGCTCGCATGTTCCGACGCATCATATACTGCTTCGAAACTCGATGCAACAGTAAGCCATTCCACTCACACAGGATATAGGGGTCTTTAGAACGCCACTTACCGCTGCTGCCGGCAGAGCTTGACGCCCCTTTTTTCGAGTTTTTGCTGTGGCCGTTGCGCCGCCTCGCTTTGAGCTTCCTTTCTCGCTAGTTCGGTGCGAATCATTAACTCGAAATGCGGGGCACAACCGCCAACGGTATGACCGACGATGGAACTGGCGCACTGCTACCAATTACTTGATTGTCACACTGCCTCTGCTGGTAATGATTCGTACACGGGCATCAACATGGACAGTTGTTTCCAGCAGTAGCGGAAATGGCTGCACATACACAGATCCCATTGGTTCGCCTTCCATAAAATAACTAGTCAAGTCCACAGACGCCCCCTCTTCACCTTTGTATTTTCGTTTCTTATTCTGTGAGCGAACTTGTTTTATCGTTTGGACCAGACCACAAGCAATAATTAGACATCCAACGAGCTGCGTTATGTATAGGTATTGTAGGTAACTAACCACTCCAGCCATGATCAGGCAGGCGAGATCGCCTAAAAAACAAAGTAGCAGCTTAAGATAGACGGTTTATCTATCGATAGTATCTGGAGAATGAGCAAATAATTCGAGTAGAGCACAGGCAACAGGTGAGAGCATAGACGAGACGCGAACGTAGCAGATGTAACGAAGATAACTAAGATCGAGCCGTACTCGCTTTTGCGGCTCCTGGGACCAAAATGGAGCAGGCAAGAGACAAACAGCGTTATTCTCTGACTGCAGTGTATATAGGCAAAGATACGCTGTTGGACCCGTTATAAGACGATGTGAGCTACTGCTTCTCGCTTACGAAAACTACGCAGCGAATAATTTTAAAATTTGCGCGCTTTATTCAGACTTTAGCTTTTTTAGGCTTTTAGCAGACGAACATTTCGCTGTTAAGACACGTGAAACCGTTCGAAATAGTAGGTCGAACAGGTCCGCGCAAAAATCCTATACAGTAAGTAAGGTAAGCTAGCTCGGACGAAACTTCATGTATCCGGTAGTTCAAATATGAACTTCTACAAAAAACACTGTTAACAATTAGTTCATGCACATATTTATATATGTGAATGTATAATATGCAATACGTTTTGCAATTACCGATGCATGAAGCCGATTTAGAAAACATTCATTAGTGACGACTACTTATTGCCCACAACCAAAAACGCATCCAAAATGTAATCAACCATACGGATGCGTTGGTAAGTGCTATCTCGGAAGTTATTTGTTTACTTGAGTGACCGCTCGACAAGGTCGAAGGCTGCCGATGAAGCGAAGGCCATCAAGGAGATTCACGGGCGGATATTTGATTGGTATGGAGAAAATTAGCAAGTAAGAGAACAGCAGGGACTTAGAGTTTAACTCGCCGCCAAAGGAAAACCAACATCGTGATCTCCCGTTACTTAGCGAGCGAGCCCCTATTCGCTTGTTCGGTCTGGCTGACATCCACAATAGCTGACTCGATCACCGATGATTTCTATTGAAGCCTCTGTGTGTTCTTCTCTATTGACTATCGACGGCTAGGGGCTTCTGACGGAGACAGTTCGACGGGCAAATTCCGACAGTGAACGGTCAGTTCGTCGGGTCATGTCTCTCTCACCCGGTGCTTCTACAATCCGAATCGCTATCGTTGCCCCTCTCTTGCCAACAAAGCTCCCTATTATTAGCGTTTACAGACGAATAGACAATAAAGCGGATCGTTACTGTTTCTTCTTTTTCTCGTTCGAGTATAATAATAGCAGCGGTAGTCGACCAAATAGACGCCAGACGATGGTCATGTTCTTCGCTTGGTGGAGAATTATGTGGACTGCAGGAAAACGGACGGAAAAAGAAGCCATAAATGAAATCTGATTTGCGACAGGCCAGGAGGCTAGGATATGGTCTGGGCTTGATCATCGGATAGGCAAAGGAATAAGACCCAAATAAGAATGAAAAAATAATTTTTTCCTTAATCCTGCAATTATGCTTACCGGAATGGTTACTACCATTCGGACGTCGAGCCTCCGACCTTGCCTTTACTTTCTTCATCCTAAATACAATTGCCAGCTACGTGCTGTATCTCTGCAAAGCACTGCTGCGGACGCTGTCTTACAAAGTGTCTTGTGCTTCTTCCCAAAGTATCACACGTACCACTCTATAACAGTATCGTTAGTACTACTCACGCTAGCACACTAATATAACTCTATTATTAACCCAGTTATGCAGAGGTTGTTGTGTACTGTTTATGCAAATCGAAAGACAACTGAAGGATACAATCAAACAAGATCACTTGTAAACTCCTGTGAAGTTAAGTGAATCCGCGGTAATAAATAGCTGATTGAAAATAAAGATAACTTTAATAGCATAGAGTATGAAATTGCTATACTAGAGCAAACAAAAGCTATACGAAACAAATGAATAAAAACCCCGATTTTCCGAAATTTCGTTTATTAATTTTATAGAAATCATTAACGTTTTACCTATGGACTATTACATTATAGGAGTACTCCTTTTATCTGCTTGCCGTTACAGAATTGACAGTGGCCTCAATCAAACCCTCGTGTAACACAAGAAGCATTTGCACCCCGTGCAGACCACTCTCGTGCAGAGCGATGTTCGAGAGATTCATCTGGTGGATGAAAAAGGATCGACGAAGCGTAAAGATACTTCTGCCTATTGCATCGCGATGGTAGTAAACGTACCATATGCGAACATTCGATCAGAGACGCCACCAACGATGCAGCTATACCTCCTACATTCCTTCTCCAGGTCGCATTAACTAGAAAACACTGTTGGACAACAGGCCTCTATCCATCAGACGAGTGGCGAAGTAAATAGCCTTATTTCGTTACTTTCGCCATTATTATGACGGCAGAAGCAAGTCAAGTACTAGTAAGCGATGCCTCCAGTAAGCGACTGAAAGTGCTCGCCGCGCAAACGGATTGCCCCGGGTGCTACCTTCACTCACGGACAGCCTTCACCTCTGTGGTCTCTTATAGACTTTTATTGAGCTAAACGATCTAGTTACATTTCACTTGATCTAGGTGTTGCGAATGGGCTCGACCACAGCACACATATAAGCCCAGAAACGCATTTATCGCCCTTATCTACTCTGAGAACACACAGTTTATTCAAAAATGGAGCGTGAGAGAAGACAGACCCAAACAAAATAAATACTTGTTATTACCCCAAGCTGGACGGTCTCGCTCCAACTCGGCCTGCATTCGTGGAGTAAGCGTGCCCTCAAGCATCGCTGTTGCCATCATTAGCGATTATCGATTTATATATATATATATATATGTACTATAGTCTTATTGTGGTTGTGGTTATTGTCGCCCCTTTCACCATGTCCTTATAGTTTCTCTTTTGTCTATAATTGCACTATAGCGGCGCTTTCTAATGCATAGCGCGAATCGACTATGTACGAACGCGCCACTTTACGTAACAATATTAACCGTCGTGGACAATGTACTTTCTTCAGATGGAGATCGACTCTATCAGAGGCAATTGGTGACGGTTGTTGTAGTAGCAGAAACTACGGTTCGCTTATGTATGCCATACTCTGCTGGTACAACCACTATGACGTACTTGTTTGCTGTTCCTGTTAGCCAATGCCTAGAAGCCAGTCAATGACTGCAGTGGTCGTCGTCATATAGAGGGAAAAGGGGTCTTCCGCTAAGCCATGCGAACAGCACCCAGCCTGCGGCTACCGTAGATCTTCGCAAACTGCTGCTCCTTGTGGCACTCGGCACCCGAACTCTCACCGAAACGCAACACAGGACAAACACTCTCCGTTATATCCCACTATTCTGTTCTGTCGTTCGTTCCACACTGACATTGCCCTTTCCGTAGCCACTGATCCCGTTGTTTCCCGCAGTTTTGCCGCTTTCTTCCTCATTTTCCTCATTCGGCACTCGTTGCCATCCGTCCCATCGCTCTCTGGCCTCTTGCCCGTTATCCTGTCACTTAAGTGGAACATCCGACAGCGACGTTCCATAGAGATTGCTTACTTCAGCGGCCAGTTGTGGCCGTTGCCGCAGCAGGAGAAACAAGATAGAACGCAAAATAGATGGGGTAACAAACAACAAGGGGTTGGCGATGGGAGGCAGAAACGTACATACTCGTCCCGCCGGCCGCTACTACACGTAAGCAAAAGCAGCAATAATACTACGACTGTCCCTACTACTAGTTACAGACCGATTGACTCGACCGTCGCTGACTACTACGCTCTAGTATACTATTGGAAATAGCAGCGGAAGAAGTAGCAGCAGTAACGGTACGACGGCGAGAAAACGTATGTCCGTCCGCGTGTTCATCTTAACGACACCCAACCCCATTGAATCAGGTGCCGTTGCCTTCGCCGCCGCTGCCGATGGGAGTTGTAGAAAAGCCTCGTGGGGACTCAGGAGCTCGTGAAAGGAATAAGTGGGTAATGTGGCCCTGGTAGAAAGGTAGTGTACCGTACAATACTGAGAACGAAGAAACGTGTAGTGACAGAAACTTTTTCGCTCGAGCGCCTCCGCAATCAGTGTGTCTGTGTATGTGTGTGTGCCTGAAAAACGACCGACCAGTAAAAGTTGAGGGAAGAAACATTACAAGAAAAGCTTGAATCCTCAATGTTGTCGAGTGCCAGTCGGCCAAAGCCGAAATACACTCGAATATAGGATATTCCTGCACACTCGTTTTAAAGCCAATGACTGCCATGTGTAGTAAATGAGCACAGGAACGTTCGTTGCATACGAAAAGTACTGCGTACGTTCGCCGTGTATTTGTCAACGGACGAGAGAATGTAGAGAACGTCTTTCGAATGTCATTATTCATCGTGGTCGCGCTGTCGCTACACGGATGCTTTTCGTTCAGTTTTGTCTGCACGAACGAGTGATGGTCTATGGGCAAGCTTATGGCAGCAGTGACAGCAGATTAGTTCGCTTCTGTTCTAGCCTAGAATTGGCCAGTACTGCCGGTACTGACATGGCTGACTCGCTTTGATGAATTATTCTGCCGTCTTCTTTCTTCCAGTAAATCGTGGTAGCATCACAGACTCTACTGGCACCACTACAGCACGATTTGCCCACAACTGGTAACCCAACTGCAAGTTACTTGCTAGTGAGCAATGGAGCCGCACAAATACATGTACCGACCCAATCGAGTTATCAGCATTGTATATTATAAACGCGCGTTATGCGTCAAGAGCAATACACATAGACGTTATATGTTGCCTCGACGTTGCTATTCAAGATGCTGCAGCCTATCCCCGATTCGATACTGGTTTACGTGCTGATATATCGGGCCACTATACTTGTCCGCCTTCTCCTCTGCCTGCTTGGCTTTTTTCTTTTCGCAATTCGCTTCTCATAAACTCACCCCACATGACCACTGACCCCTTCGTACATCGCCAATAGTGGTATCAGAGCTGCTGGTGGAGGCAGCTGCCGCAGCAGCTGCGATCCAACACATCAGGCCTGGGAGTTTAGCCAAATCACTCGAGCGCCAGTATGTCATACCACCTCTCAATGTTTCGCCCCGGCCTATGTCCATCGGTCCAGCCGGCGTATTGGTGGGCCGACTAACGGTACTACGAAGCGTCTGTTCTATCTTTCATTCGGTCTTCCGATCAGCTCTATTCCTTTCGGGTGCTACCGAAGCTGCATCTCAGTCAATATGGATAGAGGTTGCTAGACAACGACAGTACTGCTACGTCCGATATAATAAGTAGTCAGTTAGTAACGGCAATTGTGCTGCTAATAGTAGTGGTAGAAACAAGCTCAGCCGGCGACCCCTGTTATGAACACATACTCCCTTGTAAGTAGGCACACAACTTGTACAAGCGGCGGCGGCGGCTATGCTGGCCTGGCCAAATAACACCAAACATTCAAAAGGCCTAGTAATTGTGGTAGAACTAGCGATTCGCGACAAAAGCAGTACATCATCGTCTATAAAGTTTCGTTGGCCCAAAAGCGCTACTGCCAACAAACGGACAACGTTCACCAAATTATAACATTGCTTCTGAAACTACAGCATCGGAATAGCGTTAGAAAAGTAATATTGTAGTATTTAGTAGTTGCTGTAGATGTCGCCGGGGCCGTCTTCGTCTCCTTCTTACGGCCGCGTTACGGTCGTCGTCAGTGACGGCTATCCTAATCTGCCCGGGGGCAATTTTGATGAACAGGCCAAAGAGCCGAGCCAGCTAACCCGTCGATGTTGACCTCTGTCCTCTGTCACGGTCGATTCTGTCTTGTTATATAAGTTCTGTAGTGTTGTACTATGCCATCTATAGAGTTGTTAAGTGGAAAGGTTTGTACCTGGCCAAACCCAGACCGTCTCTCGCTCCCCGATAACCAGACCTGTTGAATCACCGTCGTTTTTAGTGTGAACGTGTATTGACACGACGCCAACGCCGTCGATTCCGTGCAGTAACCACAGGCCACAGGCATAACCAACAAAGGCAGCAGAAGTAACAGCACAAAGAAGCCTATCGTTTACTAAGCCGCGCACAGGCTGTCTGATTCTGGGTTTTATGAAGCTTTCTGGTGAATGCTTGACGAGCAAAGCCTGTTTACCAGCGAAGCTGCTTGCCTGTTGCCTTGCCGCCTACCACCAGTAGCAGGCCCCAAAAGATTGTTCCATGACCCAGCAGACTCGAAGCCACGACCCATGTCCAGGAAGACAGACAATGGTCGCATATTAATCACAATTGATTGTACGTCCGTCATAAAAGGTAGGCAAGCGCGCAATGATCCACCAGACACTGTCGATGTTATTTTCTGCGACGCTATTTCTTTCCCTAGCCCCCGCTCCGTATACTTAGCACACTCCTACAAGGCTGGCTTACCCTCCACCGCTGATCTTTCGCCCTATATTACACTGGCGCACGTGCTGTATGCTAATTTGCAGTGATGAACAAGCACTGCTTACGAAAATCTATATTTTGCAACGATATCAATGGACGTGCTTGGTCGCGCTGTCCTCTCAATGAATACCGTCATATTGTTATGCGGTTACGGCGATTACCTAATACCATAATGGATATATGAACAGCTTAGTCAAAAACTTTACTATTAAACATAGTAGTCTTAGGTGTAGCGAAGGCCTAAAACAAGCATTTTGAGAGAAGAAGTATGCCCCACGTTTTGTCGAGTTCAGGTGTACACGAGAAGATAGTCTGGTATCACGCCCAGTATTAATTAACTTGCCCCGCGTATAATACCAAGCAAAACAAATAGACAGTCTATTTGCAACGTATGCATTGATCATCGGCAGTACGTCAATGTTTGCATTGATTATATGGACGTTTACGTAGTTGTCGTACCAGAAGTTATTATAATAGGCAGTATGCAACTTTATACGAATCCCGTCTGTCCGATACCTACGAGTAGAAGGGTAGCCAGGGGTAGCCATATTCGTGTCTATGGGTATACCTTGGGATGAACTGATGGCAGGCTGATGCTATACTTGAAGCAGCTGCTCCTGCCATATCTAAGATGGCGAAACACATCAACAGCTTCGGTGGTCAGGCAAACGAATCAACAACAGGCCACTGTAGTGGGTGCATGCACTGTCCTATCTTTGGCTAAGAAAGAGGGGCAGCAGCGATCATCACGGTTATGATCACAGCCATCTGCCGGTGAGCGTCTCCGTACTCTTATCCTTCTCTGTTTCATTGGAAACAACAGCACTACGGACAATGATACTTACCTGCAAAGAATAAGAGCGAACTATGGTTAGTACTGCCATTTCTTCAACCCTAACTACTACAACTATATATCTGAACCACCGTTATCCTTGTGACTAAAGCTAGTAGTTTCACTTGGATTGTGACATCCCGTCTCACTGCCGCTGTCCTTTCACCGCAGCTGCTTCTAGCGGCAACGCAATGTTATGAGTGTTGTTTGCGGAATCAACCTTCTCTAGGGATACCATTGACGTTATCATCATAATGATCATCAGCATCGGCCATCACCATTGCGATCAATATGTCTCCGTCCTGCCTGCCTTACCCTGTACTTACACACAAGGACAGACACGGACGCCTACACATGGATAGGTACTGCGGGTCATCAGTAGAAACTGCATCCACATTGAGTTTGCGGTTCACCCGCCACATACGACCGTTGCTGCAAATGGGATCGGGTTTGATATAAAATAACTTGCCATTGAGCTCAGTGTTCGTCTAGAACTACCCACGGTA
This sequence comes from Varroa destructor, assembly GCF_002443255.2. Classification (NCBI taxonomy): domain Eukaryota; kingdom Metazoa; phylum Arthropoda; class Arachnida; order Mesostigmata; family Varroidae; genus Varroa; species Varroa destructor. The sequence goes on along the minus strand of NW_019211455.1, from coordinate 29,100,091 downwards.
CTGCTTCGACCTACCCACGTTTCTTTCTCCCACTGTATAAGGCTGTGTGTACAATATTTGGCTGAGACTACAGGCTATATATGGAAGGTTAGTCCCTGGGCCGTTTACCAGGGGTAGGCGCCCTTAGGCAGGGTACACATGACGCAGTTTGGTAAGTATTGTGGGTCTTCTTAACCTTTGTAGACCTCGCTTGGCCTGCACTCGCTCAGGGGACTACTACCACATTCTACTACGACTACTATGACTGACACCTCCCCGTCGTGTCTAGTCCCCAATCCACAGCCCGAACTTTGACTCCCTCGAGCCAAAAACCAAGCCTAACACGCACGTAATGAGCCACACCTCACTTCATCTTCCTGCTCCTTCTCCTATTGAGAGCACTCGATAGTAGGGTTTACCAACTTCTCTCAATCAGCCCCTCAAACGGCGCAGGGCAGCTATCCGGATGCTTCGATCGCGTTCAAGGTGACCGAACTCCACCGGCAAAATGCAGGGACTAAGATGAAGCGCCAGCACGAGTGCTGGTGTTTATCCCGGCTGCAAGCGGACAGCGGATAGACGACCGCCATTCGCTATCCACTGCCCGCGATTGATACTCCAGAGAATAGACACTGCAGGCCGACGCGTTCCCCGAAAACCCTCTACTCGTCCACTCGAGGCCGATGATGAGAATATGATCTATGGAAGCGCCGCGGGTGACAATCTCCACTATGACCCTTTACGCTAGATTCTCTTTTTTAAACTCTGTTCAGTCCGAGCTGCCGCCTGGCTCGATCGGCTGGAACAGATATTGAGCAGGTATACTATCGCTTTCATAATAGAAAGATGAGATTGCACCCAAACGTTAAGGCAGATCGTTATAGTTGACTACATCTGATACATGGGATACTATAATACATACGCGCGTTTGCAAACAAGCTCGGGTACGGCTTCGTAATGACATAGCCTAAATGGCAGGTATCCTATATTGCTAGTTCAATGTTTAGAATCGGTCTGCTTTGCCAAAAAAAACAATGAAGCAGTTGTCGTTCCCTATTTATATCGTCCTATTCTTCTTTCCTATTTTCCTCTATTCTATTTTTTGCACATACAGTGCAGGACAGACGTATCACTGCGTGCATATTAACATAATGCATCTTTATTGATTCGTCCTACTCTCGTTATTATCGGCTTACTAATTTTTTCAGCATTGTTGTATTGTATTCATGAAGACGATTATCTGTCGCGTACTGCGTAGCTTTTTCTGCCTCTCTCTCTTTAAACAACCTCTGAAGTATTACTATCGATGAGTCTTCTAAAACCTTCAACGTCGCTACTAACATTAGTTAGCTGCAGGTGTTGAGAAAGCAAGTTGATCTGGTTCAGTAATGTCCAATCAAGGCAACAACTGCTGTTAGTAGATGTCTTCTTTAGCGTTTGCGTCGATTCTTTACCTTATACTTATAAATGTACTACTCGTGTGTATATGTGAGTTTGCTCATCTTCCTTTCAGGCTGTATGTCTGTGCCGCGCGGATGTATGGGAGGATGGCCTAATGCCGACACCATCGCCGGGGGCAAAAGGATCAGATGAGTCATCATCTCATTTGAGCCGCTTCTCAGGATCTTTTGTGGCGCCCTCTTCTTCGGTCCGTCTTCTCCTGCCCCCTGCTTCAGCTAGCTTTTACCTGCTAGCTTGCTTGTCATATCCTTCTAGTCTCCTTCAGTTATGGCATCCGCATAGCCACTCAGCAGACTAGGAGGTTTTCAGAGTAAAGGCGAGGCAGCCTCCTTTTCCTTGTTGCTTCGGAAAGAGCACCTCTCCAGAGGAACCAACGGATGACGATAAGCGTATGACGCGCTGCAGCGGAGCCCAGAGTAATGCTGTTGGTGCGACGATAAATCAACACCCACTCCATAGTCGTCGCCTTAGCCTGCGCTCGCTTGTCCTTGCTTCTCAGGATGAGAGCGCGGTTGCCCATGCAACTCCTGGCCCGTTCTTCTTGCTGCTTTAGCAACCAGTCAAGAATACCAAGCGTCTAACCACGAGGGTTGCTCTTACACAGGATAGATCCACGCGCGTACTAGACTTCTCCGTGAAAGACAGTTGTACTCATAGCCACTCTAGCTGTTACTGCTAGCCAGCTCTAATCTTACTGCTTTTGCTTTGCGCTCGCTAGCTGACCAGTAAAAGTAGAGAGAGAAAAAAACTTGCTTTCCTTAGAAAAGGGCTAGCTAGCTACGCTAGCGTAGCGAGACGTTAGTGCTATTCTGCGGGAATGGTAAGGAGAGGAAGAGGTAAAATAACTTTCCTCTTAGGAGTCTGCCAGCAGCTAAAGTACAACCATTACGACCATCTTTCGACTTTCGGCGCTACCTGCAGTGAGTTAGTGGCTACAAGCGACTCCAGCTGCAGCAGCTAGCTAATGAACAGTAGTTGTTGTAGCTTGCTACGCCATAAGCCTTTGTAGAAAACGCAGTTTGTCGTTTCGCTTCTCTTGCCATCGATGCCGCCTTCACTGCCGTCATGGATAACCATAGCCGCTGTGTAGCAGACATAACATCGCCAGCACAAACAGACAGCATTGCTGTGGTAATATTAGTAAGCCTTAAACCAGCTAACTACGCAAGAACACTCATACATGGGTCTATACGCTTGCACGCAGGTAGGCAGGCAGGACATATCTCGTTTATCTGCTACGTTAGAAGTATCAGGGGCAGGGCACTATGTCTGGCTCTACTCGTTGTCATCCCTCTCCGTTTGCGTGTCTTTCATCCGCACTGTTCGTTAGACATCCCAGTTGCGTCCGTGTCTTCGAGCGCAAAAACGGAAGCGGCAATGGCACTTTAGCGTTTCGAAGGACGGGGCAGCGGCTGTAGTGCATCGCATACGAGCAAGGATGTAAAGAGCAGCAAGCTAAAAACAGCGGCGTCTGTCTCACCAAACGGCGACGGTGTACAGTCGGCTTCCTTTTTTCTTTCTGACGGTAGAGTCAACCGCGGCTACAGGCACAGTAGTAAGGGAACCAGAAGAACAACGCTGTTCTCCGTGACCTCGTAAAAAATTGACCTGCTGGCGCCACCATCACCAACTTCACCATGCTTTTCCCATATCCACTCAGCAAAAGCACGAACGGAGGTTGTAGCTGGTGTTGGCAAAGCGCGAGTCCATTCATCTGCAGTTTCTCTTAGAACCGTTACGGCCTGCCTGCCTGTCGGCCACCCGTCGTTTTCAGCACAGCCCGTAGTTGCCCACGCCCTACCTTCCCTCTCCTACCTTCTCGTTTTCCTTCATTGTTGCTATTGCTTCCAGCATAAGGAACAAAACTGTCGATGTTCCGATGTTGCTTGCCCCATCAGGAAACCAGACGCCCGTCATCTTGCCGACTCCCCCTGTCAGTGTTTGCAGCTTCTGTGGCAGCGGGCTTCCACTATGAGATGGCGCCTTATAATAAACCGAAACCTACAGTGCTGAGGGCGAGATGAGGTAGTCTGGCCCTTTCCGGCTACACTGGTCTCCGACATTTTCTCTTCTGCGCATTTGCCGTCGCCAGATCCCTTGACAGCAACTCGAACGTCTTACACTGCCCAACCTGGTCACCAAATACTCGATGGATAGACGAATGAATCGTGATCTGTCCAGTGAGTCAACCAGGAAGTGATTCGGAAGTGCCAATAATGCTTCTAGTTCCAGTCTCGTCAGCCAAACCAAATCTGCAAAATGGCGGCCTATCTAGTTTAGTGGGCAAAAAAGGTAAGAGCGAGACTGTCTTATATCAGCATTAGCAGCGCAGTCAGAACAACGCATCCAGCGGATGCCCGCTTGCTCTGCAAAGGCGAAAATCGAACGGCTGAATGGACTCGAAGCTCCCACAACTCTGGCGAAAAGCTACGCATCAACCCTGATAGCCACAGTAACAGAGAGAGTTTGACAATCCAAACCACTTAGGTCCACTTCAGCTAGCTACCAGTGCCCTGGTGCTATAGGACCGCGAAAATGGTAGGCATTTTTATCTCTCTCAGCATTGAACGTGCGAGACATAGTTGGGACAAGCTGTCAGTGGAGATTAGACAACATTTTTGAGCAGAACTACATTCTGCGAAGGAAACGGTCGTCACCATGAAAATGATTCAAGAGGATAGGAACACGATCTTGTACTACAGGAATGATTTTTACAGAGAAACAAGTTTAATAGTCTTGTCAGATGTGCTCGATGACATATCAAGATTTCTTTCCGAGATTTCTTTGATAGTGAATTAGGCTAGGTGAGCGACATACGAATAGACCTAGGTCATTTTTCGCCGCCGTTCCTTCTTTCAAACGATACTTAGAATACTGGTGACAAGGGTCCATATTGCCCGCTCTTGACGAAGCGAATATCACATTTCATGACAATCAAACCTAAAATACCTAATAGCTGTGTACGGTACGCCTAGTCGCAGTTGTACACCGTGCTGTGCGCAAGGGCACTGTCAACGCTTTTTGCGACACTCGGGTTGTCGGAATCGTCTCGCTCAATGTCGTTCGCTCTTTATACGTAACTAGGCCGCCATTGTTGACGTGGTGTTCATATAACCGACGTCAAGGGAAAAGGCAACGACGTCATAACTCAATTCAGTGGATCGGCAATTGGGTAGAAGCTACAATCACTAGGAGCAACTATCGAGGCCAGCCCCGGCCGCCAACTGTTCGTGCGGCTGCCTTCCTTCGTCTTGAGCTCAGTTTAACGGCTAACGAGCAAGTGGCTATTAAATCTTGCACGATCGTAACGCCTTTCTTGTCTAGATACACAATATATACATACACATATGCACCCTATAGAGCCATTTAGAAAGAATCAAGTAAGCAAGCAAACAGCGAGAGCGCATGCTACCCTGACCGCCGTCGTCAATCGGCCGGGTACCAGTCTACTTTAAACACTATGTGTCTCGCGATTCTGTTGCAGTGAGGAGTCTGCAGCCTCTATGAACTTGTGTGGCGGCAATCAGCTCGTTTGCACACGCAGAGACATTGCCATAAGCATACATATATATGTATACATTTCGCGTTCACAACTTTAAGGTGACAACACCCCACCAGTCAGAGGTTCTATCTGATGAAGCTGCCAGATATATATAGTAGACTCTGATGGTCTATGCGATGGCTCTCTCATCCGAGTATGGCAATGACTATTGTGTCCTATTGGCTACGCCGCTCGTCAAGAATTCACATGTAGCTCGCCGCTGCTCAGCACGCACAATGCGACACTCGCTTCATTCGGTGACCGTGGCGGGTCGAGCTTACAATGAGGCCCTCGCTCTTTCAATAGCAGGCCTTTGGAGCATCAGCAGCGAGAGCACTGCGAGGAAGGCCTTCGCCTCCTTCAGGACACTGTTCAATGGTGTCGCTTAACAGCGCAACCCAACTATCTCTGGCTCTCTGGCTAACCCGCAGACTCTCGCTGCAAGAACGGACGGCGACCTTCGACGGGCGGTGCACCTCCGTTTTGAGCCAGGGATCGCTCTTGTTGGCGAATGATGTCTCCATTAGTGCGTCTGTCCACCTTTCGACACATGGCGGACAGATAGACGAGAACGCACACACATCGACAAAAAGATACGTTGAGAAGTAGAGGGGGTAGGGAGACAACGAAACGGCAGCCAACCGAGTGCCGGCTAGAAGCAAAGCGTTATTGCGATACTTGGGGTGCGGCCGTTCAAATACCATTGTGTACGTGTCTCGCTACCCATACTGATACCTTTCTATGCCAATCATGCCTTCTATGTGGCGCGAACAACGTGGCGTATTTTGAAAGTACACACATCTTCATACAACAGAGTATATGGCATCGTAAGTGGGGCGCCAGTATGAAAATTCCAAACAACAAACTATCTCACTGCCAATTCCCTTCGAGGAACACCACCAGCGTGATCGTTATTGAGTTGAGAACAGTTATAGCTGTTGAAACTGTTCTAATACCGGTGAACTTTAAAAGTGTCAGATTGATTAACTCCGATTGAATGTTGTGTCCGCGATCGCATCGTTCACTACCTCCTGGTCTCTTTTAGTAGAATTCGATGCAACTACTTCGCCATCTTTTGTTATTTGTACGGACTATCGTGCGGGAGATCTAACCAAAATCGGCAAATCTAAGCACGTGTTGTTTACTGTATGTACGTTCTAATGCAAACAGTATGTCTATTCGTGGAGCTTGCGTGCGCTTATTTACGGTTGATCTTTCTATAATTTTGAGGTAGATTTCAACGCGTTAATGGTTGTCGCTTACAGTTCGTCCCGAATACGACAGCGACATAGCGCGGGCGACACCGGCACCACTAGCAACCCGCGCCGTTGACTCTGCTACGGTGCTTTCTCCTCGAATCATTGAGTTTCATCAACAAACTCCACAGCCCCTTCCCTGTTCTTCTTTTCATTCTATCTTTCGTTTTGGCATCTTGCACAAAAACTTGGCACCCATTACAGTTGACTTCACCAATCCTCGTTTTTTTTTTCTATTCTCAATTTTCTTTTTCGACTTCGTCTTCAACGATCGCGCGGTTGGCGTTAGTGCAGAGGAGGGATTTGCACCGCAGCAGCCGTCGTCACCATCACTGAGGCTGCGTCAGTTCTCCTCTTCAATCCATCTGCTTTTTTTTCGCTGTCTTTTTCTATTTCTCTTTCTCACATTTACTTGCTCGCTTATTCACTATCTCACACTGGTTAGCTTCAGCTAGTTCGTTCATTGCTCCTCTTCTATGTATTTCTCCGTCTTTATACCTCACTTGGTGCCAACCAGTCAGCCGACAGCCCAGCCGATTCATGCAACCGCCATCGAGCTGTTTGGCATCTCACACCATGACCCTGTTCTAATCTCCCGTTTGTTTCCCGTCGAAGTAAGACTTGATATCCGTTCTATGAAACTATCAACTTGCTCACTCAACGCGACCAGCAACCAATCCAGGAGCTAGTACTACTGATCTTTATCCCTGCACTTGCCTTCCTTCTCCCATTTCTTCGCAATCGCGCACCGTCCATGGATCTACATTTACTTTTCCCAGTTTACCACACATACGGTACTCATATACGGGTATACATGTGCATATATACACACATACAACAAATGGAGACGGCTTTGCGGCAGTATCCTGTAGCGGACAAAGCAACAGTGGACTCTCAGAACCTGTTGCTGCTGCTCGCTACGACCCTGTCCGGTCTGCGTGTGTTTTCGCTTGTTTTTGTCGTTTGCGCAAAACGCATCTCGATGGTTCAACTCGGCCGCCGTCCACTGCTTTGAATATTCCCTACTTGTTGTTCGTGCAAGCATCAGGAAAATTCGCTTTATAAGCGCTTTGCTGCTTCCTATCCACCCACATTTGATGGTTCGCTCTATCGTCCGGTTGGCTCTTTGCGTCAATGATACGATGAAAACAGATTGAAGTTCTAAAGAGGATTTTGTTTGTTTCTTCCATCGCTGTCGGCCGACTTATCTGTGGCCGCTACGTATAGCTCTTCTGTATGCATTTTTCTCTATGTGCGAGCTACCACCCCATTTCTGACTTCGGGTCTATCAGTAGTTACGAATGATCGCTCGTTTCAGCTACCGCACTAGGTGAGTCAGTTCTCGTTTTTCCCTCCCGCTTTTTACCTTCGTGAGTTACTTCCCGCCCTGGTTTTATCCCAAACGAACTCGGCTCCATGTTGTTACTGCTTTCTATCTTACAAATGCCTTCCTCGATCACTCTGATCACCCTCCTCTTTCAGATCCCCAACCCCATCCGAGAAAAAGGAAGAACTCGATGTCCATTCACTCATTCATGAATAGGCCCTTGCTTTGTTTCGGCCTGTCGCCGTTTCAAATCGGATACGCGATAGTGGTGGCTTGATATCCTGCACTCCCCTCCTGTCACTCGTCTCCGTCTCCCCATAGCAGACGCCAAAGCAGCACACAAGAAACCTCATCATTATCAAGGCACAAGTAGAAGTTCTGATAGTATAATAATCTATATCGTTTCGATAGGCTGTAAGTCTCGGCATCTGCCAACCAAGGGAAATACCTTAAAGAGGTCCCCAGTGTCCATTTTGCTTGCGCTCACTCGCTTCATCCCTCACCCTGTCCTACTTTGAGACGTACATATTAAATGTATATACGATACAAGAGTTGCTATAGGCGAAGGAAAGTGAGTAATCAAAGGCGCCAGCAGTGAGTTGAGGATTGACTGGTCTTTCATGCGAGTGGTAAAACACCTTTCATACAGTTGATCGAGCTGAAGCAGTCCTGCTTGCTCCTGTTTGTGTTTTGATGGACGACGAGCTAGCAACCCACGATTCTAGCCATGCTCAATTGAGCCGATCATGGTTCGAGTCAGCCTCTTCAGCTTTGCTATGGCTGCATTGGTTCCGATAGCTGTCGACCGACTGTCTTTGGCCGTTACCGAGAGCACGTCGACAATCGTTGGAGCAGTGGAAGGTTCGAAATTCGATCGATACGTGCATACAGTGCTGCTGGCTGTTAGTTCTGCCCATAGTATTCACTGTCCACCGTAACCCATTAGTTGGTCTGTTGGTTAGACGCTGTAGTCATCTCAGCGTAGGCAGCCGCAAGCCCTCGTTGGCCGTCGAAATTGTCGCAGAAATTGCAGATGGAAAACTATGAGCAGCAACAGAAAGACTGCCTATTTGTAGGTAGGAAACTACTGGATGGACGAAAAGAGCTATCGACTTTAGCCTACAACAAGGCTGATACAACCGCGGCCGGTACGAGTATTACGGCTACAAGAGCAGACTTTGTCTTACCATCTTTTGCTCGGCCTGTTCTGTACCGTTGAATAGAAAGAGGCCGCGACCGGGGTTTACGAAAGTCTCCAGCCTCCAGCTATCGCTCAACTATAATTACAATTGAGGTCGCCTGCCTAGTCGTATCGGCCAGCCAGCCTTGCCACCCGGCCAATCGGGCAGTCGAATACAGTTTAGTCAGGGAAAAAAAAGTGGTAGTGGCTGGGGCGGGGGGACAAATCGGAGAACCGACAAACTGGTCGACACAAACAGGTTCCGCCTCGTCGTTCGTTCGTCTTTCTCCTTCAAGCCATAGTGACTGCTGTTGGCCATTTCCAGGGCTTTTCCAGGAGGCAGCACCAGAGGCAATGAACAGCCACCGCAGTAAAGACGGCAAACAGCCAGCCAGCGAGCAAGTGAGCTAACGAAAGAGCGGCGGCGCAAGTCCAATCGTGAGCAAGCGCGATCGGAAAAGCGATATCGACAGATCCTTACCACGACATCCTTGTCCTCTTATGTCCCCCCAGCCCCGTCTCAGCGTTCTCAAGCGTTCGCTGAAGCTGCCGCTCTTCTTTTCCGCCTATCTTGATGCTACTGCTTCTGCTTTGCCCTTCGTTTCCATTCACCACATCCCAACAGAGCCCGATCCCCCCGTCCCACATCGAAAGCTAGCCGTAGCGGCAACAGCAGAAACAGCAACGGTTAGAGCGAATGGCTTCAACGCACTTACTCAATGCAACAGCAAAGCACGGCTACACTGATCCGTACTGTGCGACACACGCGCGTGGCCCTCGAGTCGACATGCAATTAAGTTTGTCTGCTGCCTGACAACTGACAGGGTTTAGGTTTAGTATTACGATTCAATGGGGTCGTGTCATATCGTTAGTTTCGGATAAATATAATTTGGCCTTGATTTTGTTGGCCAGCTAGTAAAAAATAGTCAATGTTTATATATATATAAAACACGGTTGTCTAGTGAAAGCCGATGGGAAGCCGTCATTCGGAAGAATCGGTCGTGGACACATGCACAGGTATCGGGATAGTTGTAGCGGCCTAGCGATCTAGAGGCCTTCGGCACATCGTAGTATTTGTATTTGGTGAGATCAAGCAACTAACGAACGATACTGATTTTTTTTTTCGGAGCGACGCGTACCTCTTATGTTTATTGCTTAATCAAAGCCTAAAGTTACAAACGCATCATGTGGCTCATTTTGTGCGTATCACCTGTCTGGCACGCTGCCTAACTAGTCTTATTTCCTATTACTTGCTAGCGTTGGCTGTGGTCAGGTAACCTAGATAGACGTTATGTCAGGACCACGCCTACAGATTTACCTTTTCCTCTGCCGCACCGAACAAAAAAAGCTTGTGGCATGAGCCGATAAACTATATATCTTTCGATGTTTCTTCTACTTGCTATACTGTTTTTAAAGCAAATGCGTTCCTTGGTGCTGATGGCGTTCGCTAACCCATCAACGGTCGCCATTGACGTGGCTCTTGATGCGTTTCTTGCTTCTTTCTCGATCAGCCTCAACTTGGCTCTTGGCTATAAAGCTCTCCTTAGCGCATACGATAAGCTGCTGTTAGTTAAATTTAAGAAAGTTTAAACGCGGAGCAGGATTAGAACCTGCCGCTGCCTCGACTCCCCGGTGAGGACGACTGACATTCGATTACAAGTATCACGGGCGCCAAGCGTGGCGATCTCTTCAGCCAACGACCCCAGCTGAATTCATGGGGTCCGGCCATTCCTACTGTTTGCAGCGGTATTCAATGCGATACGGCGGCAGCAACAAGCTTTTCTTACAAGGAGCCGCATTACCAGCAGCGCCTAATTGACTCATGAACGTCGTCATCAGCCACATTTACGTCGATCGGGACGGTCATCTTCGTTGTCGTTTGCAAATGTTGACTACAATTTGGACGATTGCCTATTCACGAGTATGTTCAAATCTGACACAGGCATAATCTGTAAGCACATGTACGCAGAATAGAGTCAAATAGATTCAGTAGGAACTGAGCTAGTTTACATGGTAGTTGATCGAAGTGGTTACTGATCGGTGCGCGGGTGATGCTACCGATAAAAAAAAGGAATACCCATATTGGAAACAGCAACCATTAAACACAACGGTAGAAAAAGCTACCGGCGCATCGTAGAATACAGTGGCAGCGGTGTCCTTTCTTCATAAGCGAAGAACATAAGAAAGAAAAATAAAGAAGAAGTACGTGTATTAGTACAACTACCATATGTGTTGCCACCTGAATGCGTTCGATAGTAAAAAGAAAAATCAAAGGAGTAAAAAGCAAGTCATATATAATGTTATAAAAATCTTCGAATGAAGTGGATTTTATGTTTTCTGACAATCTGCTTGCTTCTATGTTATAAGTGCTAACTTAACATTTTTATCTAATCGTGTTAGCAACAAATATATCTATTTATTTATGGTTGTTGGATGGAAGCAAAGTTTCTGAACCTTTAAGTTTCAAAGCCCTTCGCACGCTCGGGCATTTTGGGCAAATATGTGAAAGCTGAGACTACTTAATGACCATAACGGGGTCCAAACGACCCCTCCTGCGCGGCAGGCCCAGGCCGCTGTTTTCTGTCAGCTCTTTCTGCCTAATAGCACTACTTCTCTTCATGTGGTCTTCTTTCCTAACAAACTTCCTCTTATTTCGCATTCAAAAATCTTCACAGCCTCGACCCGACTCTCACAAGCAACCAAACGAGTATCCCTGGCATTTGAGGTGTTGGGTGTCCTTAAATGGGATACTATCATCTCATATACCAAAGCCTTCCCATAGCAGCAAACACTGCTTCAACACTTAACTCCCCTCCGCCTTCCCAGGACTGTGTATGTCTTCCTCTTACTCCAGCTAACGGCGAAAGCATAGATACGTAAGTCGGAAGACATCTACGTCGTCATCCTCGTGATCTTCCTTCACATCATATTATCAGCACAGGACCCGCTACTGCCATTTCTGACCTCGATGAGCTCGCCTGCGTCATCCAGTTTCTGCCTTATGTATAGCGATGGTGACAATGGCGAATTGCGGCACACGTATGTGCAGGGAAAGGTCATTTTGAGCCAACTACGAAAGGGCAAGGCACGCATACAAGCTCACTCCCTCAGAATTAGAACGCATGGATGAGTATCAGGCCGGCAGCTGTCATAAAATAAAGCCCAGCGCCACAAGTCGCTGTTGAATTATAGCAGCAGCAGCAGAGAGTAGAGGCTGTTGTCTCTAGGTGACTCAAACACCACACAGCTCGTCTTGAGCCAGTTTAGCCCGTTCATCGTTGCGTCCTGGCGAAGAAGACGCCAACAAAGATCACATCATCGGCAAACAACGTTATCGTTCGCCTGGCGAAGGGAATCACGGGTAGATGGGTGGCCACTATCCAGCCGTCGAGAGCTGACCACGACCGTTTGACCAGACGGCCTTCCTATAGCAACACACTTTTAGCCAATCAGATGAGCCTGAGGCTCAACAAAGTCGATCTCTTGTCCTTGAGTTATCCACCATACGTACACAGACCGAGAAACATAAGAGGCGCATCGATGCACTTCTGGCTACAGCGAAAAACTCGAGCCCAATGCCATGTGAATATTAGCTAAAGAAGGACACGAACGAAACTGAATAGCGGCAGTCTCCCTGAAAAGACGCAATGCGCCGCGATGCATAATATTATAGTACTCACTTCGTAGTTCTGGCCTGTAAGATATCCTGTGAAGATGAGGATGCCGGCCTTAGTGTAATTTTTTTCAGGATTATTGTTGTTGTTCTTATTTTTTGTCATCACAACCATCAAAACGACACAGCAACGATGCTGCTCCTGGCCACGCAGTTACAGCAAAAAGCGGCGCAGCAGCAGTGAGTGGTGGCGAGATCAGCGTCGGTCATCTTGTGTCTACAGGGCGATGCGGTGGCCGTCAAACCTGGGTTTGCCGGCAGCCACTTCACATATATGGTATAAAGGAGTTGGGGTTAGGTTGAAGAGAAAGGGAGCAGATCGAGTTGTCTACCACTTCTTTAGGACTAGGGCCGGCAAACGAGGAGATTGCCACTACGACTAGCAAGCAAGTAAGCGGGCAAAAGCCTGCCTGCCTATCTCTCCACGTAGCGGCAAGGCCCTACCGACGAGTCCACTCTGGCGTTTTCCTATTCTGGCCTCCTCTTCGCCACGGCCATCGCGCATTTCGCCGTCTGCCGCCTCAGAATATCCAGGACACAATCCAGACATCCTTTATGGAGGATACGTCGCTTTTTTATGGTAGAGTGGGCAGGCAGACAGACAGACAAGCAAGCTATGGATCGCTCGTGTGCACGAGTGGCTGAGTTGTACTAGTGCAGGCGGTTGAGGGAAGAGAGACCCTCGAACGTAGAAAGGCGTTCTCGTTTCGCTAGCCTACTTGCCCCACTCATACGACTACCGACAGCAGCAGCAACGGTAGGACAGCATTCGCCCCAAGTTGCCTTGGTTTCGGATTTTCCTGCGTGGCCGACTGGCGTAAGTGGACTATCGCAATAGCATACTTATATGTATATACGTATAGGCCTGGAGAAATAATGAAGCCTCGTCACTTTTCTACATGGAGCCATGATTATATTCTTCTAAATATAAATACAGTACACACATAGTACGTACAGATCGATACGAAATTAGATGTCAGAAACACCGTTACATTCGTTCTGCGCTCGTCCTTCTACTTCTTTTCACAAATGTATTTTCTCGTTTCTTCATAAAACCTACATATGTTCAATTTCTTGTAACTGTCCATTCTGTAGTAGCAGTAAAAGATGGTAATCGAACAAACCCATCAGTTTCGTCTGTGCAGCCAGGGCAGAGGGATGCCATGGTATTTGCCACACTCTATTGCAAAAACCAAACGAGCCGACGAGATTGCGCTGCGCATCGATAGGAACAGACAACTATTCAGAAGAATATTGGTGTTGAGTAGTAGACAAAGAGGCCAGCGCCAGCCAAACAAGTCTTTAGTTGGCTATCCATCCTCTCGCAGCAGTGGTCATACGTGAATGTAGGGGATTCTGAGGGTCTCTCGACCAGTCATTTTGGCCGTCGCCGCTGCTGTCGCCGTTATTTGTTCAACTACCGCCCTCGTCCTTTTCCCTCTGCACAGTTCGTTTAAGGCGAGAACAAACGATAAACGTCGTCCATATGGGAACCAATGAACGAGGAAGAATCGCGGGTGATACGCCGACTGTGGGGGTGACAGGGATGGGGCTGGGGAAAGAGGGCGACATTCGGCGGCGTATTTGGCTCGTGGCCGAGAAGAAATAAGGGATGCTGGCAACGCTTAGGCCGGAAAAGGGGAGAAGACAATAAGTGTTGTAATGGTTATCCGATGGCAGCAGACGCTGCTATAGCCGCCCGGAGCCGCTTGCCATCTGCACGAGTGGGCTCATGCTAGCTAGCCAAGCGACCGGCCCCTAGACGAATACCTACTTTCTCACACACACTCACATAGAGCAGATCCTAGAGGAATGCGGGATCAGCAGCACTGCTATTGCTACCCCAGCCCCACGTCCATTGGTACGCTGCCGCGTGTGCAGTGGTTCACATTTTTGCCGACCCATCAAGCCGTGTGCAGGCACATGCCGACGAGAAGTACGCGGCCGAACAACTGCCGCCCGCCTATCTGGCTGCTTCCAACTCTCATGTCCTTCTAGTAGACCTAGTGAGCGAAGGCTTACATGCCATACCTGGCATCGTTGTTGCCATTGGAGCGCCTGCTTTTTCCTGATAGCCTTAGGCAGGTCCGAACATGCTTCCGTTCCTAGAGCTATTGCTACACGCAGGCTGCTGTTGCTGCTCTCCCAGTTTAGTCATTGGTGCCCCAGATCGCATTCGGTGAGCAGGCGACAAGAGGCAAACCCAACGAGGTAACGGTTAGTATCGGCGCGGTTGTATTGTCTGTCTATCAGCCCCTGCTGCAGACGACGATGGTGGCAAAAAAGAAGGATAACGAAATGCTCTGTAGCGCGCCAGCAAAAAATATTTAACTCAAGGGATTACTTGCAGGACTTGTCTTGAGATAGACACCTAGAGTGCGGCCATTTAATCTTAAGAAGAAGAGGACCGACCCAGCCTTCAGAATAAGTGAAGCACTACAGCCAGCAACAATGGAAATAGCTAGCCAGTCAACAAGCAAATGCTATCGAAAAACTAACCGGTACGTGCGCGTCAGCATTGATTGCAAGTTGGAGACAGCATATGTAACAGCGACAATGACGGGAATCACGATCATGATTTTGATTGTAAGGGCGGTTGCCGACAGCCAACCAAGGAAGGGATAGGCCTAGAGACAGTATAGAGGATGCGCGCTACTCCTTCGAATCTAGCGCATGCTGCCCCCGCTGTCGTCGCCCACTCCAGCAAGTCACGCTACTCGATTTGTTATACTATTACTACGATTCGTACGATGCCGTGTTTGGGTTTGCTGGAAAACGATAATGAACACCCGCTCGCTTGCTTCTCTTCGCTCACAAACGCTTTGTGTGCTATAATCTCGCAGCTGGTGGGAGAAGCAATGAAATGATACGTGGCCTACACGCAATCACTGCATATTATCGTTTCCTTGAATAAATATCGTTCCATAGACGCCGAAACTACATAGAGCGTGCATCATCGATACTGCCCTTTACGTTGGTCGATACGAACTTCATACGAACTCAAAAGTAAAAGAATAGCTGTACTCTTTAGTTTATGCTAGTTGTATCGGGCTAAGGAAACAAATAAGCGTTGTTGTAAAAATATATACATTTTTTCGTTTTACATTAGCAAACTTACACAGTTAATCCGACCTGTCTCTTGCTCGTTCTTTCGTATACTCAGTGTTTTTCCCCTTATTTCCCTATCTGAGAGCCCGCTTACAATAACTTTCGATAGTGTACTTGCTGAGCAACTTTAGATTTGCGGCACTCTGGCTAGCTACACTATCAGTGCCGCGACGACAAGATAGCTACAGTGAGTGTTCTGAATCAGCTAAGTCTCTTTCAATAGTCGTACGCAGCGGTCTTCGAGATAGTCGTCTCGTCATCGCAGATGGACACTAAGCTGGCTAATCAATAAGGAGGTTACTTCAATCAATCAGTAAGGTAACCAAATACAGACAATAGATGCTTAATGAAAAATTGCCTAAAAGGGGACGTCTTCGCTATCGCATCCTATATACTGCGACCGTTTTGAATTAGCGGCTGAACACCTCCACTAGTCATCATTGCCTTGCAGAGCATGTGGCCGCCAACGGTCTGTGTATCTGCCAACACATGCTACCAAAATCGCCAACGATAAAAGACATCACCCTGCACGTCATCGCGCAGAGTCTCTCTTCCCCAAAAGCTCTTTTCCTGGCTTCTATTCTTATAGATCTCACCTTATTGGGCCCCTCGCATATAACCATGCCGTAACAACATTCACTACAGAGCCGTTACGGCTTACGGATAAGCGTTGGATACCATCATCACAGGGACAATGATTGCGGTCAACCCGGATAGTACCCAATATTGGCGGTTGAGGCAGCGACTAAATCCGTGCTCACTTCCAGGGCAGCAGCAGGATCAAGTCGATTCCAGAGAGGTATTTGTACGCCATCGAAATCCCCCTGACGGCAAGAACGGTCGCTGACAGAGGGGAGGTACCACCAGGCTATGCTACACGTATAATGTACTTGCCAGACAACGAAACTACCATCTTCAAATCGGTGACAGCTGCCGTACAATAATGTAGTGTACAAACTCAGCGAACCACCAGTATCGTATAGTGGTGAGAGCACCTGCTATGCGTTTCTCTGGAATCAGTCATCATCAGATTGAGTAATAGATAAACACAGTAGGCTTTGTTCCCTAGCACCCCAGCACTGCAGTATCCGGTCGCCATCTTTCACTCGACTTTTTCTTCTACCCGTGTTATCTCTTTCGCGCCATCTTCGTCGCTGAAGTCACAAAATCGAGTCGAATATATTATAGCTGAATAGCAAAAATAGCTCAGCATATTAGAAATAGATAAGGCAACCTCGAACTAGTTTGGCCTGCTCTGCGACGTAACAGCAATGGGCCGATCATCCCGCGTTCGTGGTTCGTTCTTCGTGGGCCGTTCCCCGATACCGGGGCTAGGACCTTCCACTGCAAGTAGCGCGCTGATAGTCTGGTCAACCGAGCATCGATTGCCGTTGTTGCCGTTCCCGCTTGTTCTGTGAATTGCTAGCAGAATCAGCCCGTAAGTGATACCGGTGGCAGTAGTAGTTCAGGAACGGTGAATCGAAGCAAGCACGGCTAGCGTCAGCGTTAGCGTTCAGCGCAGCAGGATGAAATACGGGTCGTTTCATTTGGTCCGCTCTCTGTATGTAATAGCGGTAGGGAGACAAAACAGAGAGACTAGGCGAAGTAACATTGCTGGTAGTCGCTTCTGCATTTCTATCGTCTTGGCCCAGTCACGACCGTTGCCGCTCTGTGGATTTGTTCAACCGACTGGGAGACGAAGACAAAAAATAAGAGGAGCCAGAAACAGAAGTAGACGAAAGTAGAAAAAGCACAGAAACCTAACATTGGCGGCAGCTGTGTCAAAACAATCACCGTAAATGCCAATGCATGAAGCATCATCGATGAGCGTGACTCAGTTACCAGGCGCTAGAAGTTCTCAGCTCTCTACGAGTCTCCATTGGCCGTTGTCCGACATCTACTCTTTACCGTGCTAACCCAAATACTTCTTTACTTACAGTGGCTAAACGTAGCATTCATTTTCACTCACGTTCCATAATATATCACCGCTATTGCCGGGCATAGTCAATTCATTTGAGTTATCTGTTAGTTGAGAAAACGAAACTGACTTAGTGTTGTCAATTGGCCATTCGGCGATTTTCCCGCGTTCCTTGCTTGACGGTGGATAGAGACAAAGACGTCTGAAGTACGCACTCGCGATAGAATACCTGTATTGACAAAAATTCTCAAGTCTGCTCAAAAGTATTCAATTAGCGACCTGGAAGAAAAGCAGAAGATGACTTCGCTAACAGTAGCACTCCTTACAAAACGGTTTCGCTACCGTCATAGATAATAGAGCGGATAATTGTATATAGTGTTGTTGGAGAATGCTCGCCCGGTGCCCTCAGTGCCGCTATTAGCGGTTATCAGTAGAAGCACTTTGGCGTGCTCGTTTAGCTTGATATCAGGCCGGTAGGTCCGCCCGCGCCATCTGACTGAGCGCTTACTTAATCGGTGTTGCCATAACAGATGAACACCAACTGCCACGCGAGACCGCAAACATCGACAGCCAAATCAGCTGCTGTTGCCGGCTGTGTGACGCAGACATGGACGTCAACCGTGTCCATGGCCTTTGGGGTAACCCGACGAATGGAGAGAATCATTAGACCGTAGCCAGCGAGCATCGTTGAACTGCTACTCTCTGCGCAAGTGTCAGTTAGCCCGAATATAATAGATATTGACGCAACATTATTACTGCTTCTATTTGCGGCAAGGATGACATCTCTGTCATGAGGAAGAGAAGGATCGACACGAGGGCGAAAAAAGGAGCCAAGAGCTGACGATGCTGTTGAAAACGAAGAAGAAGTAGAAGTTAGTTGACAACGAATAGCAGTCGATAATCAAAAAAATACACAGCGACAAAAAACGCTCATGCACAGCCAGCCCCCCAATGCGCCTTCACTAGCCCAACTAGCAAGGTAGTCGCCATCGGTTGATCGTCGTCATAATTGCAACTTCGGCGGCCGTTATCAATGGTGACAGCAGCCCTCGAACTTGAGAGCGCTGAACAGTCGCCATTGCGCATCGATACATATATATATATATATATAGTATTAAAATAGTGGTCATTTTTCTAGTGGAACGGAGCTATTTAGTAGCACATCAGCAACAATAGCCATGAAGTAGTGTATGATGAATAAACACCAGTGGTAATTGATCGACAACAGCCCTTGGCAAAATACTTCACACATTATAAATCGATGGACAAATGGTGGTTTTTACTATCCTCCAACTTTCTCACCAAGTAATGCCTTCGTCATGTCATCAGCTCTTATCTAGTTCCCTTCTATAGATAATAAAGTATGATGAGGCGGTACTAGTGGATCGTTGCGGCTGAAATGTATTGAGACTATTAATTTTTTAACGGCTTGCTAGGAATCGAAGTGTCAGTAAAAGGGTATCGACACAGCATGGTCATTGTCGATAATAATTTAATTAACAATAATGATTTTCCAATTTAATATATGTATATATATATATATACTGCCAAATAGCAACCGCAACTCTAGTTTACTTCTCTAGCACCAAAAATAAAACAGCTTAAATAAGAGCAAGGCCAATCAGAGATTAATTCTGGCGATATGTCGGATTGTCATCGTCGTGCCACATCGTTGATCATATTTTACCAAATCTAGTCGGGAGACAGTGTCCCGACTGCCTATCAACTTAGGCCTCTGAATCTGCTAGGCTCTACTGCCAGCCATATTCCAATCAAACAATTAGGACAAGTTAGCTTTCCTAAGCAGCTCGTACAAATATACATGATGTGATCAACATTAGTATAGAATTAGTCGGGTATGTTTAGGTATAGATGGGATACTTTGTCGTCTGGTACGGCTGCGTGCATCCTAAAAGAGGATCATTTTTAGCGTTACTCGCCGTACTTATCCATGGCAATAAGTACTCCGATCAGTTTCTCTTACTGTCGACATTATCATCATGGTCAACAGCAGCGTAATAACACCGCTCTCTGCACGATACAGCAACAACCCCATCCTCACCTCGGGATGGTTCTGCTTTTGTCGATTCCCATTCATCGACAAGGCAACCCCCACCGCTGGACCAAAACTAGCGCCAGTGCTTCTCCGCATTAACAATAGTGCCAACTTTTGCGACTCGGTGATGTCGTCGATAGGCACAGAGGACAAAAAACGCACCCCATGATGACAATGTCTGCAATTGTGTTTACAGAGCAGACGTACACGGTAGCAGACGAATTTCCTTATCTATAATTCAAACCACTTTCATGCAGATGTACGTCTACTCTCGTAACTCTCGGTCAACTTCGTTGGGCCTCCGGCAAACTACGAAGTCTTTTTTTGGCCACACATAAACGGCAGGTTAACGAGTCATTTTCTGTACTGACGCAAAAGGTGATACTTTAGATGTAGCCAGAACAACGTCCAACGGTGACCCCGCGCTCAACCGAAAACCCAGCGAGGCCAATCATATTGTGTCATGCCGTTAATATGAAAATTTTGCTTTTTACTAACATAATACAGCTGCAATCGTTACTATTATAGAGAGCACCGTAAAACTGTAACGGCAGTAATGGATGATTCTACCTATAGTAGTAACACAGCACAATCTTAATGTCGGAAGCTCTACCATACATGCCATATCTACACTCGTATATATCTACGTAGATACATACATACATACAGGTATACATCTCGTCGCAGACTTGATCCCGTTGATCGTTACCATCGCTGCTACTGCTTATTTTTGCCGCCGATTCAGCCATGTTTCTGCGTTCTACGAACGGATGAAAAGACGACGAGGGATAGGCAACGGTGGTGCTACAATACAATGCCATTTACCGACGAGGTTAATTAAACAAGGCAGATACTTCGTTTGATCGCGATATATAGTCCATCGGAGCACTAGCACTCGATATTTTGTGAGACATCTTTATTTTACATAAATATACACATGTGTACGAGTGCACATTTACACATACAGAGCGACGAGAAGCATGTACCGTTCGTGCCCGTTGATTCGGGAATGATATATTCAGTATTATTCAGACATTTTATGATGAGCGTGAATGAGTACTAATTCGTTTATAGTTCCTTAACTCGAGAAAATTGGTGTTGGTAGAAGCTAAACTAGCATCGCAGGTCCATTGTCAGCATTGATATTAGTGGAGATCGATCCACTTACGCAATAATAACAGGAAAAAAAATATGACGCACGTCAAATGGGCAAATATTACAATTAATTTGGTTGCATTTAATTATACGAGGCGTTCTTGGAATGACTAGTTTGCAGTAGCTAGCCTGGTCTTTTTCTTATCCGTTTATAACAATTCGCGAAAGTCTGCTGGCGACACTTCACGCTGAAAGCAGTCATGCTGTTTTTGTTGTTGACTCAGTGTGAAGCCTTCGGTGCGGTTCGGACTCGGTGCCAGAGTCCCGCCTATAATTAACATCGTAGGACATGAACAAGTCGCACTAATAACATACATATGTAGTTGTTACGAAATGCACATCAATCGCATCGCTTCCGTGCTATAGTGGCCTGAGAAACTGACCAACTTGACAGCAGGCAAATGAGCCGGCTCATAGCATCAGTAGCGCACACGGACAAATGGACGCTGTGCGGCTGCTGTCACCTTCACATGAGGTAAAGATGCAACCTTTTGACGCGTCATCATCGCTGTTGTACTGATGCTATCTTATCGCTACTGTGGCAATCCTCGTCTTGCCTCCCGGGGCCGCTCTCTCGATGGTGCCATCCAGCGGGTGCTGATTATTCTTGTTGCTATATTCCGCTGGTTATCCACAGGGTTTTTCCTGTGTGCATCGGTTGAGCTCGAGTCTAGCTTTGTCTATCTCCGTCTACCGTCCTCGTCGTCGCTGCTGTTGTAGTGCGCAGCTATAAAGGAACCGGAAAATTATACATATGCCTAATTTAGCTACGGCCCCAGACTTTCGCCCCATCCCCAGCCGTGATTCCTATGCTGTTTCTAATACCAACGTTCAAAGGCTACTCTTACTGACTGCTAGTCCTCCTGCCAGCACCCTTAGAACCCGTCCATAGGCCCAATCGTACTCGAATTCTATCAAATTGTAGTGACCTTTGCGTCACTTTCGTCATTCTTCGTTGCGAAGTATCGTTGTTGACGTCACATGTGTTCGTTTCCGCGATTATGTACAAAGTTGGCCTTCTGCGCATGACATAGCAGATACGTAATCGAGCAGTCGTCATCAACTGGCTCGAGGAGGAGCCGCCTTCGTATAAAGCCTAATCCAGTCTTTGTAAGGCCATCTGTGTCACACTTTACAAAATGGGAAAAAGATATAAAGCAAAAATTTATGAATTCAAATGAGCCTTCCTCTTGACGACCGCTCGGCCGGCGAACTATCTAGTCTTTGTCAGCGGCTTTATTGCAGTTGTCTTTCGAGTCGCTCTATCTAATCGTCGATGAGTTTATTACCGCGTCACCTTTGTAATCAGCCACACAGCAGCTGATTGACCTAACTGGTCTTGAGCGGTGTTGTCAGTGGCGCGCGTGTTGCACGCTGGGGCCACGTACAGCATCGCAACAAGTCGTCAGTGTAGCGGGCTGGGCAGGGGAAGAGAAAAAGCTTCGATAGAGGAACAACTTGGGAGACTTGGGAAGAGACGCAATAAGATTTGTGGCGCGTAACATTTTTTCGATAGGACTCCATACCAGCCGAGGGAAGCTCTAGCATCCCTTTACTGATGCGTCCGCTAGCGTGCCTCACATCTTCAAAGTCCTCAAACGGCAACCCGCCTAGTTAGCGGTAAAAGAGTAAAATCGCCAGTAATAGAAAAGCATAAACGGTAATACAATCAGCAACAATAACAACTACTACTATAGGACCTACAACTTGAAAAAAAATTGGGTCAACAAATTTGAAATGGCAACAAGTATCACTTGTTCGTTCATCCTATGCTGCAGCTCTGTCGAGTCTGATGAGCTCGACGCAAACTTAATAGGTTTTCATTTTGTGAAAATCCTCAGAGATTAGACCTTGCAAATCCATACCGTTCCGTATACACTTTATTACCAGTATTATAAGCAATAGATGGGGCTACACAACCAATCATAGATGGATAATGATGAAATTTTTTTATATTATCATGATGAACATAGAATCGTAACACAGATGAATGAATAATTACTTGGGGGCATTAGTAGTATTCAATTTAATCTGGCTTTCGTTACTCTCACGGCAGCGCTATTCTGCTGCGTCTAGTATACTCGAATATTTCTTCACTATCCGTTAGAGGGGCCACCAACAGAAGCTTCTGCGCGTTTAATGCAAGAAAAATGTATTTACATAACATTGTACGCTGTGAGATTTAATTATGCCTCAAGTTAATTTAACTATAATCAGATCTCATTGTACTTTAATTCTTCATAATGCAAATTGTGACGCGTAAATCCTCTTTGCTTTTAATCCCATCGATTTCACACCACACAAAGCCTGAGAGGTCTGGGTTAGACGGTAGCGCACTACCCACTAGTACGGTAAACATTCGATCCGTGAAGGCAGAAACGAAACTGATACTTTTATTGCTCTGGCAATTGGTAATCAAACTCAATTTTTAGAAAGAGGAGACGCCTTGTTACCGCGGAATCTCCTCATTTTCTTCTGCTCGCTCGAAACGTGTAGACTTCAAACTTCAAAGGCAGACGGCACAAAAAGGTGCGAATGCATGCATGTATGTATAAGTTCGTACTCCACACTTCTGTACACACCTCTGAAGACATACACTCGCTAAGGCCATTATTGCCGGTTGGATTTTGACTCAATATCAGAAGGAAAACTTACCTTTTCATTTTTTTGTTCGATTCCATTGTATCAACGTATTATGTGTGACATATAAGATACACTATATGCTCATATAGGCGACGAGTGAAGTTATTTGGTCACCTCAGCGTGGGCTATTCCTGTCAACGATTCTTTATTCCTCTTTCTATCTTTACAATCTCAATACTATAGTGATGTCTACCTAAAGGAGGCCGGTATAAATCAGCCGGCCAGAGACTAGCGCAATAGAGGTCGTTTCGCCAGATACGTCCCCTTCCTTTGATTACTGCTGCCTATGGGTTTGTGGAGGACATGCAGGAGTTGATCGGGTCTAGATTTGTCTGCCTCGTACTTCCTCCCTCTGTGTGGTGCCTCCATCTACCCCTCCACTAACGATGTCGTAGCCAATGCTTGAAGCAACAGGGTTCCCTCGGGCAGCCCGCCCCCTATAACCGGTCCGCTAGTCCTGGCGCCCAGCACCGGCGCAGGACGCCAAGAAGTTCATCAGTAAAAACTCAACCATTAAGCAAACTGGGCTAGGAGCGCGCCATCCTCTTACAGCCTTTTCTGGCCGAGGCGCTGTTCGGCCACCGGTACTCGAGTTCGTCCAGCAGGCTCAACACAAAACCCCTCTTCAAGAGACGGACGCAAACACTTCTGCGTCCCGAAGCGCAAAGGAATGGAGACTCCGCGGAGGACGAATACTGATCTCTCTGGGTTCTCGTCTTATAGATAGAAAGCCGAGCGATCCTCACTCAAGTTATGATGACAAGGAAGGCGAGGCGACAAAAAATGCAGCGACATGCTACCGCTACCACTGTCGAAGTTGCTCGGTTCAGACGACACCAGACGAGTGGAGCCACTGGCCTCATCCCGCTCCTTTACTTACCACTGCTGCTACAAGAGCTATCGCCACCCTCCGGCGCTTGCTTCATGTCATTCATGGGCGCTGGGACTATGTCCCATACACAGCCCTGTTGTTTCGTCCTTGCTAGACGCGCAAAACGACGTCAGGGCTACTTGTCAGCTCTCGTCAGAGCGCTGAAGCTTTGGAAAAATACGGGCAGCCTGTCTGTGCGACAAGACACAAATGGCGAGAAGGGCCCACAAGAGTAGTAACTCTCGGCCACTTTGCGAGGAAGAGGAGGAGGAGGAGGAGGAGAAGAAGAAGAAGAAGGACAAAGTTCGTATGACGGTGTGCACGCAGCGACTCGGCTAGCAGATCGTCATCAAGAAGCCATCGTCAAGCCGCTCGCACATTCCTTTAACACCTCACTAACTCACTGAAGCTCAGCTGTCCCTGCAGCTGGCTTTAGACGGCCTAGTACGGAAGTCTAGGAGTCTTGTAGCATTGAACTCATAATGTCGAGGTCGGCGTTGCCCTAATCTGCTCCCGCATTATCCCCTATCTCTGTTCGAGGTAGCATGTTGTACTTACGCTATGGTCACCATACACCCTTTGAGGCTTCGCTTATTCAAACAAATGAAGTCTATGATGAGTCTATGATGTCAAGTTGAATTGGACCGGACAGTTGGCAGCCGATGCCCTAACCAGCGGTGCAGCCAACAAGGCCATCACTGTGTTTGATCACTCTTACTATCCAGTGCAGTTGAAAATTGGACTGGCCTGGTTTATCGTCCTTTCAGAAAGCTTAGTACTGGACTTTTCCCTCGTTGAACGCAGATGCCGCCTGACCTTTTTTCAGTTTTATTGTAGCATGTCTTTAGAATTTTCACAGTCTCCTTTAGCAGGTTCCTCTGCTGCGTACTAGGCAATCAGCCATTTATCTCTTCTGTTTTGCTGTAACCCGCTCACATTTACTGCCTTGCCACCCCATTTCCCCCTATCGCTACCATCATCTTTCCTTTGCATCCTCTTACTAGACAATTAGTAATGAAATTTTTATCATTTTTTTCACTAGTTCCCGTCTGTTAGCCAGCGGCATCCCCATGTCGCAATGGTACGCAGCTACTAGCGAATGGCAAAGACAATTAGCGTATCCGCAATGATTCCCCTTGCCTTCTACATTCATTTGTACGGCTGCAGCGTAAATCCTGGCTTTGCGGCAGCAGCAAAAGCCGTCGCAAATGAGGTCGATTGCCGCGTCGGCAACAACAACAACCTGGATAAAGAAGATTTGTTACTTAACGTAATGACTATAATTACTATTGCACAGCATCTAACCTGATGTACTTATCACAAAGTATCTATGTAACACTGTTCGTAGATTAAGCACATTATTTCGAGCTTCACGTCGTTCGGTGTCATTCAGATGGCTGGCTCTCAGTACAAAACGAAGTGTGCCAAAGCTAGACCATAACGTGTTCCTAAGGTTAGATGACAAATATGTTAGACCACTAAACAATCACGGGGACAAGCACATTATACCTGAAGCATGCCAGCTATTATATAAATTACTTTAATACCCTGTGCTTTCTTTCTAAGTTCTTTTATGCTGTCTATGTATGTTCACATATGTATCCATTTATGTCTAAATTATATTCTTAACAGATTTTCGTGCTCTCTGTGTGTGCACGCAGCACGTGAATACGAATTTTCTCGACGGAAAGCAAGCTACAATCGCTTCTTAAGAAACAACTTATCAACATTTACGAAACGATCCCTACTAATTAACGAGTAGCATACGCTTTACTCTGAACGAATATGGCCGCACATACGTACACCGCCATATAAATGGATTCACTTACAGCGAACCATTTGATTGGGTAGTCATCGTACAAAATCAACTAGTACCATGCACGTGTATGTGCCGAGAATATGTAATATCTCACTACATTGCTTTGTCGTTGTACCACAGTGCCATAACCTGCCATCGTGTACGCCATGACTTGAGCTGAGGCTGTATTCAAATCGAATAGCTTGCGCGCCTTGATTGCTCTCGGCCACTCGCAATAGTAATAGTCGTACCGGTAATGATGTTAATAGCATTTTTTTTTCGTTACATCTGAAGAACTGCCGTGACGAACGCGGCGGCCGCGGCGTCGTCGACGACGGTGACGCTTGAGTCTTCGCTTTTCTTTGTGGCTATCTGCCTGTCAGTAGTATGCTCAGATCGACGCAACAAAATCTAGAAAAAAAACCTACTGTTGCGGCATCTGCTACCGAGGAAACGATGGTGCTCTTCGTTTGTTTGCTGTTCGACCATTTTTGTCAACGGTCCAAACCCGATAATGTTCAATTCCTACTGCGACACACGCAGACAACTACGACCTGCGCCGTGACCGCAGGGAACGTAAGCAAACAGAGCCATGCATACAATAAGGCGGGCAAACTCATGCTATTGCTATTGTTATAGCTGATGGCTAACTGGCAGGCTGTTGGACAAAGCAATAACAAAAATATGACAAATGACTCGTTCATTTTGTTACGTTCCATTTTCTTTCCCTTTCCTTCTTTACATATATCAATCCAAATGGTTTCAAGCATCAGTACAAGCTTGTCGGATTTTCAGGTCATGCAATCACTTGTTTCCTGCTCGCATCCTTTACACTTCCAGTCCACAGTTAGCGAGTGAGTTAACTTACATTTAGGCCACTACCGTCCTGGTAGCGTCCTAGACTATCGCAAGCAAAAAGTGCATCGCTAGAATCCAACTGTTTGTTACTACAGCAGATTAATTTCGCGAAATATTGAGAAAGAGCGATCAACATTTAATCGAGCGAGTCTGCTGTTAGAGTACATTATAATATTTATATTTAGGACATAAACCCAGTTTGATCTGTGCCGTTCCAGACTAAACTCTGAAAACGATATTTCCGATTCAGCCACTTTGGCTGAGAATCTTTATCGTACTTTTACGAACAACAACAGGGCATATAGCGGTTATAATACAAGTTTTCTGCATTTCTGCAGCACAGATCTATACATTCAGCACCTTCCAGTGGTGCAATATTTGACCACCCGTTTGGTTGCTATCTGCTGGCTACTTATAGTGATAGCGTCATTATAACCTGTCTTTCGCGATCGCCATATTTCGGCAGTACGCTTTCTTAATTCCTATCCCAAAGTCTGTTCAAGGGTATTGTGTAAAAGCATGCCCAATGGGTCCAAAAACCTGGAATACACAGGTACGCACATTCGCAGACGCATGCATGCCCACGCATACGCATGCATTGGCGCGGACAGTCGTGCATAACGTACGATGTGCTTGCTCTGTACATTATATATATATATATATATATATCTAGATGTCGTGAAAATAATATTAATCTAGTCAAATATATTAATTACCGAAAAAGTAATAATGATTTTTTTTCTATAATCGAATATTCACTTTCTTTTATTCAATTGGTCGTTTCGTGTTCAAGTTAGAATTCAGACAAGGGCTAGTTATACCGAAAAGAAGTTGATCGGTTCGGCTGACCGTTGCACGCTTCTTCTGTTGCATATTTCGTCGTTTAGTCGTCGATTGGGACGGCCCACGTATACGACAAGCTATTAATACTCTACCCGGTCATCAGGTGTTGCCCAAAGATTTTAGAGTTAGCGCTAACTAACATCTTTATACGTGACCTCCTGTCTTGGCCGTTTATTCTTGTGTCAATCTTATTTAGCTGTTCTCTTTCGACACTTCGTTCCGGTCCGTGTTCGAGTAGTCGTTGCGTGACGCCCATAGCTGTCACGCCAGAAATAGAGAAGCTGAGTGGCGGCGGTAAACATAACAACAATTCCATTCACCGCAATTTCATGACTCCGATGCCAATTCACTTAGTTATTCACAGAAGCGACAAAGCTGATCGAACGTGTGCATCACGCAGTTATCATAACCGATGTGAAAAGGCAGAAATTTCTCCCAAAGATTGTATTTTGGACAAAAAGATTTGACGGATCTATTACCGCACCTTGAATGGTACACATCTCTAGAAATTTCTTATTACACGCCTGTCCATTCGCTACGTTTTCAATGTTTGCTTGAGCGTAGAGCGTCACAATCGCAGACTCCGAGACAAAGTCAGCGCTCTGTGTGCGCGCCGTGATCTATCGCATAATACCCTATTACACTTACTCACGACGCGACAAGTGTTCTGCTTTTGCCCACCGAGTCGACGCGTACATCTCCTAAATGTTTCCTAAATTTTGTGTGCACTAAATCTCCAAATGAATAGAAATAGCATGTGTTCAACGACAAAAGACATCTACATGTAGCGATCGCACGCACAAGTTCCGTGCGTTCTGAGATTTTTCTGCTATCGGTGTGTCCGCCTTGTTCGGGCCCCTCGTTTGATTCTTCGAAAAATTCGAAATTGTTCAATCTACAGTCCTTCTGACAGCAGACTTGTCTGGGCTATATTTTTTATCATAGAAGTTGAAAGTAACTTAGCGGTTTGCGCATACCCCCATTAATACTACTGAAGCAGTACCAGCAGCGACCGCTGCAGCCGCAAAAGACGTAATCAACTCGGGCGAACAGCGAAAAGGTTTTATATTTGTATTCGGGCCATCATGGGAAGTTGGATCGCTACCTCGTAGCAATGCATTGTTCTACTCTGTACTAATCGTTCGACACGATGAACAGCTAATAATAGTACGCCTTATTCGCTATCGTTTTCGCGTTCCTCTGTAATTATAATAATAGCTGGTTCGATCAAACAGGGCCTAACACGTTTGTTGTTCACACTGTGTACCGGTTTCGTTTTTTTCTCGCACCAACTTTTCCTTGCAGACGGCGCTATTGGTTGAAAAGTAGAGAAAGAGATATGGAATAACATTTGCTCAACCTTATCGAAGGGTTAAACGAAAGATGAATACAACGATGAAATGGAACGTTCAATGGAGCACAAATACAGATACGAATGTTGCAAGTGCCGGTTGCCATTACGGTGCTGCACAGATCGTACTGGTACGTCGATAGTAAACGCCAGTTGCGCGCGTTTAAGCACGTGTTCCAGTACCGATCTGTGCTGCGGCAATGCTAGGTGACGATCTTTTCCAGTAGCACTTATTCTGCTCGTCGCGCTGCCACTGTGATAATTGCGCCGTATCGTACCACACCATCGTGTTGCCGTCTAATCGATTCCTAGTGGCCTCCCCGTCCATGGCTTTATAGCGCTGCTAGTCGCGAGCGTTTCACGAAGCGATGCAGCAAAATCGCAAGGCGGCTCACGTTCCACAAGGCTCATCGAGCGGTGGGAGGTTTTTGAATACTGCTAACGACAGCAAGCTTCGATTCTTGGAGTACCCCAAGATCCTCGGCATGCGCAGGCTGGCCGTCTGTCTCGGCAGCGCTACGTACAGCGGCAGCAGGACCAGCACTGGTTTTGGGACTTTGATAAATGACCAACAACTGTGGCTTCCACTACCTCTAAGGCGGTTGGAACAGCTACTATTTCCTCATTGGAAAAGAACCTTGGAAGCGGGCAAGGTAGCGATACACAAGGCGAGAATCCTGCTGCCGCCGCCGCCTGCGACTGCTCGAATGCACGCGTTCCGTGCGGATACAGCACATTTTTATTGGCCTGTGTGCATTTGTATGTGGTTATTTGTGCAGGGTGCCTTTACGAGTGCCAGAAGCAGCAGTAAATGTAGTTCCGTTGAATCGTACAACTGACAAATACGTATGCATTTCCACCGTTGTATCTTTTCTGCTCAAATACAAAATGGTTCTGGACTGCTTCTATAGCCAGATACTGCGGACAACAGCTACAGTAGCAATGATAACAGATCAGATCACTTTGCTAAAACTGCACCCCTGCAGCAATAAGCACGATGTCTTATTATATGTAATATAATATAATATATATATTACACATAGTCGTAACTCAACCGTGGTTAGGTGAGGGGTGTGTGACAAATATTTTGTTGAAAATGTCTAGATAATAGTAAAAAAAAGACCATTTATGTGGTGCTAATATTTGTGCGTTGAGCTAGAAAACTGCTTGACAGGTATGAAGGTGAACGACAAGGGCGCACTATTCATAAGCTACTACCTAAAATTGCCCCACACATTTTTTGCCGACAGCTGGGTCCCTAAATAATGATAATATTTTCTTGAACGAACTTCCTCGAATTGGATCCGAAGATTTCCACTAGCTCGGCGGATTACTTTACATCACTGATGATATCACTTTTTTGCGCTATTCTATCTGACTGATCAAACAGTCCGTTAATAGAAATAAAATTACAGCTGAATGAACGATTGTTAATAATTGACAAACGGGCACTGTAAGTGGGGGCCAACATATATAAAAACCGGCAATTACTAGACACTTATATATACATATATCAAAGCAGGGCATCTGTTGGCTTGTTTGCGAGTGGGAATTTCGCCCGTGCCATTATAACTGTCGATTTTACCATCTGGTCATATAGGATATCTAGCAGGAACGAACCCATTATAGGTTACTCGGAGATCTGGCTAGCCGTGCGAGTTCTTGGATCTCTGTCGAGCTACTCTTCTACGATCAAAGGACTCTGAACAAATCGTGACGTCTGGTAGGGCAAAAATAACTGGCCTAGCAAGAAATATTACTTGTACATGCTGACCCAGTACATCATAATACGAACGGCCGTAAGGGCGACAACAACATTAATTTTATCCGCCACTATCCTACCTAGATAGTGCATTTATTACTTTCAGCAATTGCCGATATCGTCATCAATTACTATACTATCCCACCGTCACCCAGCAAGTGTTATTTATTTGCAATTATCGTCCTCTCGACCTCCTCCTCGGCTAAGCTGATCTTTTCTCAAGCCCAAAACCCCAAACGAATATACACATATAGGGACCGGATGTATTACGATCGGCTGAGCCAACTAACCAGGACGATGAATCCACCATGCGCGCAGATCTGTGATAGCGTCTGTAGTAAAGATATAACAGACTGAAGTACACTATCGTAGTCGTAGTCTACGTCTACTGCTTATCCATTCCAGTAGCATTTCCTTTCCCGCTGGACAAACTATTGATCTCGCAAGCACGACAGGCCTTATAGTAATCGCGTGTCCCACAGCCCCGAATCTGACGTAGGTTATACAGGTGTACACGCACGCTTTCAAGCATACGTAATACAGTGGATATTACGAACACCGGTGCCATCCCTCCGTCCATAGATGAGAGGCAAAAATACAAAATAACCATATCTAATACGAGCTAAGCTTGTGCGAGCACTCAAGATGCCGAATGTTGAGCAAATCCATCAACGACTAGGATTGGCCTCGCGAGAGATCTGAGGTAAGCTAGGTGCGCAGCCTCAACTTGTTCCAACCGCTGCTGTAGCTGGTGCTCATAAAAAGCCCGTATAGAAAGCAAGATTGTTCCACCACAGCCGACACTACGGTGAGCAACGCAGAGGGTATAGTTGCTGCCGGGAGTGGCGCAGAGGAAAAAAGCCTATTGAATCTGAGAGAATGAGTTGTTGGCCGGCAGGTTGAGCGCTTTCTCAGAAACAGTTCGCGTGACTGTGGGCAAATCGCTTAAAAAACTAGCCCACGTGGACATCCAAGCAACGAGCTGCCGCCTGTAAACCTGAGCAGGTCGACGATCCCTGTTTGAGACGCTGGAATAGAATTACCTTGCAAGGTAAGAAAACCGGAGATTGGTCGATAGATAAAAAAACAATTCAATCGGCTATATGGACTACGCGTTCTCCGAAACCTGTTTTCGTTAGAGCAAATGAAGTTGTTCGATTTAACTAACAATTGAGAAGGTAGGAAAATGGCTTCGAGGATCTTTTGGATTTTTCGCATCTGGTTAACGAGTGTTTTGAGGTACATTCCGTCTTTGCTCTTAAGACGTACATCGATTCTGATATTGCACAAACATAGAATTACATAATTTAGCGGTACTTTAGTTTATAATTAACGATGTTCGAATATTGTCTGTATACGGTTTCCGTCGGTCGGTCGGTCGACTACGTAGATAGAGTTCACGCTAGAATTTCTCGTAATACACGACTTATTCAATTGTCGCTGACTTCTGTTTAATTAATCATGGAAACGCCTAAATAGAAATCGGCGGTGTCGTTGGCTTCAAAAAGTAATCGTATACGCGCTTAATTCAATTTCGCATATCTAACGATACGACTGTGGCTACCCGCTACCACTTTTATGCCTTCAGGTGAAGACTCCTTGCCAGGAGCCACTCGGCTATCCTCAACACGGCCTCCTTTGATTATTAGGGCCATATAT
>NW_019211455.1:28989509-29067552 GCF_002443255.2 Varroa destructor | reverse complement strand
ATTGAAAGCTATTTACATTCGAATGTTCCGTTGACTGTATCCCTGTGTATCGACCTTTAGAATTTTCAAATATTCGGTATTACTATTTTACTAGGGTGCTGCTGGTCGAACAAATTACGTTCCTACTGTTCAATAGTATATGTTCGAAAATGACAGCTTTGAGAAGCAGATACATTATTTAGCTTAATTTTCTGAATGATTCCGATGCACTTAAATCAATTGTCGCTTAAAAATTTAGACGTATATTCAAATCTTTATTTTCGGGCAAAACTCTTCAAATCCATCTCTCAAGACACTGCCATTTCTGTGCCTCAGACATTTGCAAATCGATACCTTCCTCAACGTCTGTATACAATCCGATATTACTTTTTAACCTAATGGCCACGTACTGGCCGAATGGAATTATGCCACCCAATGGAAAAATGCTAACATGCCTATCTATCTACCGCCTTCGCGTCTGTTACACTATGACGACAATGGGACAAACCATTGTTCTACTTAGCATCATGTAGTTGAAGAGTGACCACAAGTGCGGCGTCAGTCAGAAATAAGTCACTTCCTACCGCTTGCTCGATGACGGCCGTTAATTACAAACTTGAATTTATGGATGGACGCTAACAGTCGACGAACTTGCGTCCAACGACATCTGCTGGGCCGCCAGATAACTAATTAGTAGAAACTGATACTAGCGACCAGGGACTTAACGTCTTATACACTTACATCCTTTCAGGCCCAAGTTTTTTCCAATTTTGATCAAATTCCGTTTTTGACGGAGTATGTTCGAACAGGCTGTAGCATCTCACTTAACGACGCTATGAACAGTGATCTCTGGAGCACCGCGCCAGCTTCTGCACGTTGGGACAGAGCTCCTCAGACCTTTACAGAAAATGATCATTGCAACGTCATATGCGGCGCGATTCACACACTCTGGTTATCTCAACCACTTGAATTCTTTCCGGTACATTTAACTTAGCCCGTTACTGTGCAGCCAATGCTCTGAAAGCTGTCAGCTCAGTCTGGCCTCCACCGGTGTGATGTTGGAGGCCGCGGAGCAAGTTGGTTCCTGGAGAGTAGAGTTTGTGTTGGTCGGTTCAGTTAGCTATATCGGTTTGTCTGTCGATTTGTAGATTTCGAGACTCGTCCACACTGAGCAGAGACATCTTGGTTTCTCATCCATCCAGGTCCCCGAGCACACTATCTATTCCCCCGAGCCGCTGCGCAAATGTCCTCTCGTCCACAAATTCCTTCTTTCCGGCGCTGGCTCCTAATGGCACCGACGCAA
Source organism: Varroa destructor (assembly GCF_002443255.2). Taxonomy (NCBI): domain Eukaryota; kingdom Metazoa; phylum Arthropoda; class Arachnida; order Mesostigmata; family Varroidae; genus Varroa; species Varroa destructor. The sequence goes on along the minus strand of NW_019211455.1, from coordinate 29,066,270 downwards.
GCTGTCGTCGTCGTCGTCGTCGTCTCGTCGCTGACGCTAGCCAATGAGAACGTTTTTCGTAGTCGGATCGGCTATGTAGTTCTAGGACTCTGCCCGTGGCTTTCGGTGGGCATGCGAGACTTCGCACTTAGATCGAACCTCGGAGACACGAAAATCGCGACGGCATTGACTAACTCGACTAGGTCGGGGGAACGAGCTAGTCACTTTGCAAGGGGTTTCACTAACCGCTCCCCTGATTATAAAAACATGCCGATTATTGAACAGATTTTTCACTTCTCACTAGCTAACACGGCCACAAGGACGTTACGTAGCTCTGTCGGACCATTTCACTGACCAGGCAGCCATTGAATGCTGTCAATCATGTAAGAAGTGAGAGAACAGATTCTAAGGAGGAGCATTAAGCGGCCACTACCCTGATTACATAGTGAACGAATAGCCAACCCAATTATATTAGGCCTACACACCTAAATAACAACCGATCGCGGCTTACAATCAGCCACAGGATTAAGGCCAGGCAACGCGGTATTGGTCTGGCACGTCGTGATTGCGTGCGTGGCATGCGTATTCTCCCATTGTTGCTAGATAGCGGCGTAATCCATTGTCCTATTTTTACCTATTAAAAAATATGGCAGCATTCAACAGATGCCGCTCGAAGAAGAAACTTTGCACTGACCTTACTATAGCGGCATCTTCTTTCCGACATTGGGTATTGCTTATTGCTGACATCCACTCGCATGTCTATTAAGTGCCAATATGTACGTCCGCCTCACATTACTTGTCTACTCTGATTCTGCGTAATCTACTGCTGCTTGAACAGCGGAATCATAAAATCTGGCGTCTTTGACACAACTTCAACTGTATAATAACTTTTTTCTTTATAGAAAGTCATCGCTGACCACCGATCTACGGCTAGTTATTTCGGCAGCGGCTGGGGTAATAGCAGTAGGCGCCACGAACAAATGCCAGCGCTCTACGTTGCCTCGATTCGACGGCTGTTGTTGCTCCCGGCCACTATGGCGGTTACGACGGCGGTCGTACCCGCTTCAACAGCCCCCGAATTCCACTTGAAGACGACCGCGACCCAAAGATGGTTGCCACAACTATCCGAACGTACGAGTCGGGTCCTTCAAATCGACGGCGACAGCTGCGCCAACATTAACGATGGCAACAAGAAACAACTGTTGCTATTACTTTACTTTTTGTCGCCTACCCGATAGACGTTACCTGATTCCGCCGCTGCTATTACAAACTATGGTCCCGTCAACAAAAATGATCATGAAAAATATATTTATTATATCTGCCGATAGCTACTGGACAATGGTGAAAGGTAAACATTGGGCATTTTAACCAGCAAAGGTAGTTTAGTCAATTCGATCGTAAGTCACTCAACTTTAGCTGTTGTAATTCTCGGCTGGATCGACTCGAGCCACCTGCGACTACGAACGCAACGATAAATTGACAGCTATACGAAGTTCATTGATACCTACGCCCAGTGACGATGCTCTGAAAGAACCACCAGCAGCGGCAGTGGCATCAGGACAAGTCGATAATATCACGCAGCGACATGACGGTGCTAAGTAAGATGTGAAGGGGGACGGTAATTTTATGCTCTGGGGGTTTGCGAGTCCGGGGGAAAGTAGAAAGCGAGAGGGAGGAGAAGGCGTTTGGTGTTTAGGGGGCTGATGCTAGTTTTAGTGGTAGCGGCAACGAAAAACTCGTGCTGACTTTGCTGCCAGTTCCCCTTGTCCTTGCATTCCAAAGGCGCTAGAATACGCTACCGCCGCTGACCTTGCTGGACGGCGTAGCTCTTATCAGAATAAACCGTGACAAACAAAACGACCACAATTTCGTTTAGGCTAAGTAAATCGATGAGTAAATAATGATGAATAAATATTACCCACCATAGCGGCATATTTGGTCAAGTGATGGGTTGTCATCAAGTCAAGCCAGACCTTTGGTAAAGTGGCGCCAAGCCTGTAATAACTGTCAAATGGTTACCAATCGATACGGTCAGCCGCGTCTGTCGTCGGACATTTGTAAATGTACATCCGTCTCGACGAATTGACGCTCTTGTGTGCGTGTAGATGAATAGTACGTCATTATTTTAGAGTGCATTAGAGTATGTCAAAATTGAAGCGCCTATATTATATAATATTGCATCATAGTATTATATTTATGAAACCCGTATGAGCGCGATTGTCATAATGTAGCGATGTTTTATATCACTTGCACAGGTATGAAACAACAGGCAACAATGGGCAACCTTAATTAAAGATATACATAGATAATGCCACTGGGACTATTGCCTTACCGCAAGGAACTCGGTTGTGCCTGCCTTATCGGACGTGCATTGCGCTAACATGATGAGGCTGAATTACTTAACCGGCTTTTACAGATATAAACAGAATGCCTACAGGTAAAGGATATATTTCCACAAAAACAACGAGACTGCTATTTATCCTAGTCTAATATTGTTACAACGATCCATTATATAGCGTACGTACTTTGCCGTATTACGCCCAGCTAGTTTCTATCGATCAGCGAGTTACGGTTCGTCTAACCTCGCGCGTGCGCAGAGATAACGCGGGCCAGCTGTCTTGTTCGAAAGGACAAAATCCTAGCGTAAAAGAAGAAGAACAAAGTATTGGAACTGATACTGTTCTTATCAAACTGGTCGCCGTTTTCCCATAGAGGAGAAAGGTATCTGCCAGGCTAGCTGCGTCATTGACCAATTGGCTCACACACAGTTTGCATAAATCCATAGGGACAGCTGCCCCACACGACACGTCGAGCTATGGAAAGACGTGCAGCTTTTTTTCATTTTCTTTTCTCCTCATTTCTATATCTTTCGCTTCCTCATACTCAAGCCTCGCCAGTCACCATCATACACCAGCAGCCAGAGAAGCGATTGGCCACCATTGCACCCCATCCCTCTTGCTTGAATTGTACTGCTTCCTCCCGGATCCATCGTGTTTACATATGCATATATATACATATCCAAATACTGAGAAGCGTGTAAGTACAAAAAATCGGTGCTATAAAAATGACAAAAGAAGACTTGTCCCGTGTAAACATTTATGACGTAGGCTCGCATCTCTATTATATCTAGGTTCTAACCCCCCCCCCCCCCCAGACCGATTCCAATATCTAAAGTTCAATCCGACAGATAGTAAAAAGGAGTGCGTTAGGGGGTAATTTACGCTAATAGTTGTTCAAGCAATAGGTTTAGCCGTCCCCTATGTCTGTTCACGTACCTTTGTCTGCAAATAATAATAAAATACGTTATTTCTAGTACTTTATTTACCTTATTTTATTACTTTATTTATAAAGATACTTTATTCTCATCTCGTCACATCACTATAGCTAAGTAGCGAACAATATCATCACACTAATAATGTCTCATCGGATTTGTACTAAGTACTACTTTTCAGTAATTCTGGCAAAGGCGCAAGCGGCTTATAAACAATTTTTTTTATTCGAACAAAATTCATTCCGTAGCTACTGGTCACTCCTCTAGCGGACTCCGTCTCGCAACCTGTGGCCAACTCTCTCATTTACTTAAACTGCTCCCTACCCATCGTTCAGTGCCAGTTTTCGTCGTGTGTCACGGCAGAGGGGTAGACGTAAAGGATGGAGCACTAGGGACGTCAACCGTTGTTTTATCAAAATCATAACGCGAGCTTACTAGCCAACTCATCGAGTGGTGACAGCAGTAACCATCGTTATGGCTGTTCTTGTTGTCCGTTACCGGGTCAAGCTTGCTCTCTCTTTTCCCTTCTTTCTGCTCGAGTCGTGTATTTGTTTATGCCGTTTACTTCTGCCACCCTGTAGCTCCAAATAGACTGGATTTGCTGTCGAATCACTGCTAGCTATTAGGGTTAAAATGAACACCACTGGCATAAACCAGTATCGAGACACCACTTACGCAAGACTACTCTCGTAGATGATGACTTCGTACCTTTTATGTCGAGTTAGATTGCTCCAATCTTGTTGTCCGAAGATGCAAGAGGAGCAGGACGTGTCTGTACCGGAGCGTGTCAAGCATGCCTCCCACCTCGCGGTTTGTGCCGATAACAACTACTCCCAGCATTAGTTCTACCATTGTTGCTACATTTGGGCGTATATTACATGTCAAATTACAACGATTACGACTAGCATGCTTATTTTGACCACAATGTATGTAAACTAGTAAGATATAAGTTCAAGGAGCTATCGTAATGCGCTGCTCCTCCTTCTGTTGATGGAACTTTCAAGTATAATACATTTGTCTCATCATGTATATGATATACAGAATGTGGGTAGGTATGGATACAGGTGGGTTCGGTCGACTAAATACATTAATCATTGGCGAAACACCAGCACCGCTTGCCCCCAAGACCAAGCAGGCAGCAAGAGGACGATCAATCCAATAACGGTAGCGGCTTCAGGGCCGTCGGGCAGCGTGACATATCGGCGTGTCGCGACCACTAATGTTGTTCTCACCGCCTGCAACCCCACGTCAGCTGAATGGCATCGCACCATGTGAAGATGTGGTGGGCAAAACAATGGCCAAGCAACTCCAATATTAAGACCTGCAATAGAACTGGGGATGCAGTGTTTATTATCGTTGGCGCTAACACTGCGCCCGCTGCTGCTGTTATTTCTGACTGTTCTCGCAGTCGTAATCTATAGCGATTTTCACGTGGAGCAGAAGCAGGGAACAAAGAGTGAACGCGACGTTGCGACCCGGGCATTGAACGCTGTAACTCGAGAACTGCGACGTCGGCTTTACGGAGACAACTGGCCATCTGCGGAACGAAGGCTACTCATCATATCGATGGCCTTATATCTTATTGTGACCTGCACGGCTGATGTGGCCACCACCATCACCGATGACATTTCCATCCAATGACGGTGTCAATAACGCTCGCAAACGCGGAGAAGGGGGACGGTGAGATGCAATTATCTGCAACGCGGTTAGTACGGACTGTTGAATTTCACTATCGCTGATGTTGGACGCCATTGGTTCATTCGAAAGCTAGCTATCTTTCTTCAAAGCTTTCAAACTTTCTCTCTTAGTTGAAGTGGGTGCAGTGGTAGTTGTCGAGTGTCAAAGGAAAAAACGTATCACAATGAAACGTACCGCTAACGGTAGCGCCGGCCACCGTTGGTCAATCATGTCGCATAGGGCATACACTAGAGCACCGTGTTTTGTCGTAGACTGGAGGATAACACCAACAGCAGCAATAGCATTAATAACAACAACAATATTGACGTGACATGGATACCATTACCAGCACTGCTGTTTTTGTTCAGGTAAGATATGTGTGCGTAGACGTTATATTACTATTTTTACCTAACGACGCCGGCAGCGGCGGCGGCGGCGGCAGCAGCGACGGTGCCGTCAATGCAGGCAAGAATGCAAACGCATGGGAATTGGCCAACGAGGCGTCGACGAACCCTCGAGTGGCCACGACGAAACGAGATACCAACTGAATGACCAACGAATTTTTCCCACTCTCAATTCTTCCGAAAACGATGTCAAGAGAAGAGAAAAATGGCAAGAGGAGTCAGAGAATGGTCGAGAAGACACCAGCAGCGCCAGTCACGCTGACCTTATCCGAGACAAACAAATGGGAGACGATGCAAGACGATTGGAGGCGAAAACCTATCCCCACTCCCCTCTCGCCGTCAATAAATACATACAATCGCGCGTCCTAGGTCCGAACACAAGTAAACAGTCTTTCTGTCGTCGGTGCGTAGTAGTAGTTACAATAGCGATGACAGCGGCAGAAACGAATCAACATGCTAGCTAAACAGCAGAGAGCCAATACGATATTGTGGCAGTGCTACCTACCTAAGCAGCCAGTCCCTGCAAATGAGAACCCATTACATGCACGTGCGTGCATGCGCACAGTGACTGTCTGAGTTACATATACGACGAAGTAGACATAATAATGGAAAGCTAGTTGCCGTTTATACTAATGCAGTACTGGAACTTTTTAAACATTAGGTTTTTGTTGAGCGCGATTATTTCTGTTTTAGGAAACTGAAGCCATACATGGGTATAAAATGGATTCGGGCTCAGGCTGTCAGATTATTTAAAGCACGTCTGCGTTAGTGTAGACGGAAGGTGGCCGATGGGACCATATCAATTGACTAGAGGAGTTAAGATGCATTATTTTTGACTCCCGCACTGAGCAGTCTACGTGTTCGATATAGTATAAATAACAAGCTGCTGTTGCCCTTATATATATATTACATATATGTTTATCGACATTATACATACCGTTGGCCCCTTATGCTTAGACAAGCCGTCGATGTCAAGAAGGCGGCATCACAAATCAAAATTCTACTAAAAGTCCACTTAATGTGAATCCATAAATTTTTTTTTGCCAAACTAAAATATACATTTTAAGTTAAAAAGAATGCGATTTGTGGGGTGAGTGGTCTAATATTTCTACCATATTATAATACTATAACTAGATACAGACCTACGTCTACAACTGCAAGTTCTCTGCAGCTTAAACAGCTGTCGATCAACTGGGATCGGTGTAGAAAAACGTTTTAAGAAAGATTCTGTTTAATATAATTTTACCTGTCTGACTAGAATGCCCCGGAGCGATGCGTAGAGACCCAGTTATTCAAACGGTGAGCGTAGGGAGCCATTTACGCCAAAAACGGTCGAGGGAGCCTCCGACCCTCTTACTCTACTATCGTTCAAGTTTTTTTGGACAACGGCAAGAGCAACTTTCGTGAGTGTGGCTACGGCCGGCTACTATTGGCTGCGTGTGCTCTGTAATGCGGCAAGAAGAAGTTCTGGTCTGGCGAGAGTTATTTCTTGTGGCCATGATCTGTCGAGACGGACGACACCACATTAGCTACTATTTCAATGGATACATATAGATGATATTAGCACTCAAGAGGAGCACTGTTAATCGTTGCGTTGGTTCCAATTCCTGATAAACGAACAGAAGAAAAAAAATAAAGTAAAATTAGCGATTGAATGACGGAATATGTAGTCTCGCGTTTGGCGCTGCGCCATGTCAGAAATGAGACTATACGCACACATCTAGATCCATACCGATGTAGATGCAAATAGATTGACGAATCCTTTGCTGTTCTTAATTCAGTAGGTCTATTATAGATCTATATTAGTTGAGCAGCGAACAACAGGCTAGGGGGCGGTCAGTCTACCAGCCAATCAGCTGCAGCTGGCTTTGTATCTAATGTACGCGGACGGCAAAGGACGTCGAAATATTATAAACCTAAAGCATGATAAGAAAAACGATAATGATTTCGTGGAGGAATACCAAGTCAGCAATGTGCGTTGCATTTTCGACGTCTACCCTTAGAAGTAATGGGGGATAACGATTAGCAGTGGCGACTCTGTTACTAACATACAATAACTTATTCGGTTAAGCTTAATCGGTTATAGTTTCGATCTGTATGAATGAGCGACTGCACTGAAAATTCACGAACCAATAATCCTAGAAATGAGCTAGGATCTTAGCAGACTCTTCTTAGAACGTAGTCCCGACCCTCGGGAGAGCTGGAGATTGGCCGCTGATAACGCATGTGCGTCATGAGGTCCCGAAACTCTCAAAAAAAGGCTCGTCCGTTAAAGGAAAGCTGAGAGTATTATGTGCACAAGCTTTTCTAGATGACTAGAGGGCTTTACCACCTCAATGTAAGTGTTCCATGAGACAGGTGAGGTGGGGCATGTGTGCTATGTGGTACTATGGGGGGCAAAATCCTATAACATATTATTATACGTTGTAGCAACAGCGCCAGTTCTATTGCCGGCAAAAACTATCGTTCTTCACGTCGCTTTTCATGAGAAGAGAAAGTTGGTGATGCAGCAGAATCAATTCGATACAGTTCGCGCTGAAGTCGTTGAAGATATCTACCGCACGTATCATCCCCACCGTCGCCAGTAGCAGCTCTGCTGCTTTAATTTGCTCTCATCGCCGTTGACGAAGGCAAAACAGCGATATCGATCTCGGTTTGAATCAAAGTTACAGCACGGCCTACGATCATACCAGTTTTCCCTTCGCTTCCTTTTACAGCCAACCTCCCGCGACTGCCCCTTAATGAAATGCCCCAGTAGTGAAGTCAGTGACAATGTTAATGCAGCTCGATGCTGTTCTGGGCCGCAGGTGCTGCTTTCTTATAATTTTTCGTTCACGCTGTCAACCTTAAGCAAGCCAAGTGGCCAAGCTGCAGCACCAATGTCGTCAACTTTTCATCTGTTTTTTTTTCTGCCTTTATGGCTGCCACCATATCATATCTCGCTTCAAGCCGCGCTTCTTCGTGCCGGTGTCGAGATAGCGGTCAAGATAAATAAATATTCACATTATTCTCAGCAGCCGAGGCCAAGAACAGATAAGCGCTCTTTGTCACGGGGTCCTTCTTCAGCGGCCCCGGCCTATCTTGTATACGGCCCTTTCCGCTCGTCCCTGTCGTATCTTCCTCTCCCTGTCTGGTGAAGTGCTATAAATAGCAAAGCAAAAAAAATAATGCTGCAGGGAAACGGGCGCCTTGTTGTCGTTTGCTGCCGAAGGGCTAAAGGGCGATCCACAAAAGAGTCAACAAAAAATCGACAAATTAATTAAAGATCATGAACTCGAAAAAAAACAATGAATCACGGAACGATAAAGACTCAACCGTCGAGCCGCCGTTCGTAGCTGGGCTTCGTTAAAACAGAGGCTAAAGGGACGTAAACGGCGATCGCCACACACAGATGCATTTGGCGATTGAATATTTATTACGTAGTCATTCGACGCGTAGATTCACTAACGTGTACAGACATATATGCTGTTATATAAATATATAGACATGTATGACGTCATTCATTACCGAATACTGAGATTCGATGGTAGTCACAGTAGTTTATATGTAGTATAGTATACTTATTACATATATAATACGCCAACAGTGTGTACTACAAAATAGCTAGAGAGTAGGCAGGACAGAAAGAAGTCTGTTGTTCTGGAACGCCGCAGAGCACACGTCGTCGAGTGCTCAGCAAACATAGAGCTGTATCATCGTCAACATCAACGCCAACAAAAGCAGATAAACCATGGGGCGGCACCGTGGGCGCGCTTCGATAGGCGGCGTCACTTGGTAACTGCTGCCTGTGAATTCCCGAGCGTCTGCTGTTGTTGTTGTTGTTGTCGTCGTCGTCATCTAGCTGCAGAAGTAAGGGGGCAAAAAAACGCTAATACATTTCAATCGTTGCTATTTACTATTTAATGGGCAACATAAATGCTGCTCAAACACCGGTTGCCGCTACTATTAGATGGGGCTCGCCCTCTCGCTTATTGCTAACAGAAAAATTGGCCATCTAGTTTCGCCGTAGCTATTTCGTACCACTGTTCGAACCGGAAGTATCCGATCAATTCATTTTCCTAACAGCAGTAGCACGACATCATCAAGCCACCGTAACACTGTCCGCTAGATCAGGTCAGTACCACAGTGTTTTCAAATCTAATCAGGATGGTTTGCAGTATACGTGGTGGATGCCATTGCGACAATGACTGCAAACTTCAACTACGAATTAATTTGTCGCTGTTGTTGTTACCATTAGCTGAGCGGCGATAGTTACTTGTGTTCCTGCTACGACAAACAGGTGGTTCGAAATAAACCCTTTAACGGTCATCATTCCCATCATCGGTCACATTGAATGGCGGTGCTAATACGCGAAGGACAACGAGGACGGTAAGCAACAAAAGAGGCCTAATAAGAAACAAAAGGACCTGTTGCCGCTTCAAGAGCCTCAGCTACATTTGAGTTGCAAAATAACGAAATAGTCCCGGAGAAATACTCGAAGCTCTAGCTGAACCAGCTCACCAACGTAGGGACAATAAATAGCGCACCTACGTATCAGAAAATGTCGACAGAAGGATGCCGCAAGAATAACAGCTGTGAAATGGTGCTAATAATCTAGTACCAAAAACGTTGCCAACTACAGCTGGATCACATCATAATGGAATAAGATCAGAAATGCGCTCTTCGGGAGGGTTGGGAAAGGAGACTGGCTTGGGGGACAGAAGGCTGTACGCAGCCTTGCCGAAAACACTCCAAATTTCACGCGGCTGGTTCCTGTCTCTCGGCCAAACAGGAACATCGCAGGACCATTCGGCTGCTGTTTAGGCTCGCTGACGCCTTTTGGTTCTAGTTTTTTTCGCCGTCGCCTCGGCTTGCACGCATGCATACTCATGACTGCGTGACTGAAAGGATAGGGAACGTCACACAGTTTGGCGGTCGCTTTCCTAACCTTGCCCGTTTACGCTGAATAACGTTGGTTCGCCCGTGCATTACTTAGCGCATCGGGTCCTAGCGTTAAGCCATTCAAAGCATCGGAAAAATTAACGCCGGTCTCAGCCAGTCTTTCTGCTCATAGTCGCAAAGAGAATGGGAGCTGTTCGAGCAGTCGCGACAGCTTTTACTGTCCCGCGAGTCAACAGACAGTCATATTGGATGTGCCGGCTTGGCTAGATCTCCCCATTGGGTATAGCATCGTAAGCCATTAGGTAATTAAGTCGTCGAGAATACAGGAGGAAGGGATGGCGGTGTTTGTTGTTCGGAAAACAGGCAACACTAGTAACAACAGTAGCAATTGCTATGCAGAAATAACACGGATGCATGAGAGCGTGCAAGTGGCAAAAAAGGCCACGTCAGTCGTGCAGCAACGCAATATGAGAACAGGACCACTGAAAAACGCCAGGAACTAATTCTTATCGTCGACCGGGCTTTCTGCGCAGCGGTTAATAAAATTATAGATGTAATGTCTAATGACAATGTAACGACAGGCATTCACATCGAGTAGTAGTAGATGGACCCCAAAGCAAGAGGAGCTCTGCCTCGCCAGATGGTTTCCTCAGTGTAAACCAGTTTTCTCCCATAGCGTACTATTGCATATAGTCGTATAACAATCAAATATAGTCAGCTTAGAATGCAACAACCATATGTAACCGCTAGTGCTCCTATACGTGTGTGCTCTGAGGTAGTTTCCACGAAGCGGTCTCTCTAACCCAGCGGTATGTTGTAGGCTAAACCGCCTGCGCTAAAACCCAGTTGCCAGACCAAAAAATAATAGCGCTGTAAAGAATGCAGCGCCCCTGTCGCCGCCACTATCCTTGCATCTCTTGCAAAAACAAATTTAAGTCAAGGCGAGACTCGGTGCGTACGTGACGGTGCCGTGCGGTACGCCTGACCCACACGCTCAGGCACGTTGTTACCAGTCTCCATTTGAAAGCTCAACAAAAACTACTAGTACTACCATTATGAATGCTGCTACCGCTGAAACGAATAGGCCCGGACTTGTTAGTACACTGGCTCAGGCCAGGCGGGGATTCCAGGCTCGGCTCCCTGAAATTGGTCGAGTCAGTGAAGGAACTGGAGACGCCCAAAGGCTCGCTTGCGTATCTGTCTCAGCTAGGCAAGTTAGAAAGATAAGGAGACAGAACTAAACATATTCCAATATGGAGTTTGGAAAACTAGCTAAAACCCCACAAGCCAAGCAGGAACTTGTGTGCATCTCTTCGCCTGAAGCACGCGGCTCTTCCAAAGATGCACTGGCAGTTGCAACAGTAATAGGTTCGGAACCGTACCTACCGATCGAACTCACGAATCACCGCCAAATACTCATATATTCGCACGGAGTCAAGGTACGACATCGAACGATTTGCCAGGGTAGAAACAAATGACAAAATTACCCATCAAGCTCCCACTACTTTCCCTTGTGTATGCTTCAAGTTACGCGTTTCCCACCCCAGCTAACCTTTACGGTGCCCAGCATAGCTGCCAGCCCACCTGTACCCGTCCGCTCGTACAATCCGCTTGTTTCCCTCCCGCTTACCATGCTATCGTAACGAATCCAAAAGGAAAATTCTTGGGGGAACCAACAGCTATTAAATAAGCCTTACGAGTTTTACTACAAAAACCGTTCGTCCCTTTGCTTTTATCCTCGTTCGCTTCGAATGGGGATCGCCGACTGGAAGCAGCGAAAACAACGCCGCTAGAGAGACTATGGCAGATAACAACAAACGGCAGATCGACAGACCGACCAGTCATGTTGCGGCAAAGACGGAGGACATTGGGCGCTGAACGTTGCTGGTGGCGACGAGGAAGCGAAAGTGCGAAACACCCAGATGAGATAACTAAGGGATAGTGCGTGTTGTACAGCTGTGAGAACTTGAACGGAACAAACGAGAAAGAGAAGTAAAATACAATCAAGAGACCAATGCCATCTAAAGCTGCCGATGTTGCCGTCATCATTCACTCGGTGGCGACGGTCGTTGTTCTTTTTTCCCGCTTGGCGCTGCTAGCTACGAAGCGGGCAGCTATTACAGTCGAGCCCGCCTCGCATAGAATGGTTGTTGCTCTTGTACCTCGATCCACCCCCTCGCCCTACGCATTGGTATAATTTGCTTGTCCGCGACGCTTATTGGTTGGGGAGCAAATCCATCGAGGCTAGCTCAGACGGGGAATCCGTATCCAAAGCAGCAGTCGAGTTGGATCGAGTTATACTCCCTTTGCTGCTGTTTGGCGGGTTCGGAGCGTTGCCTCCCCTTATCCCCTGTTTCCTATGTAGTGCTGTTCAGTAAATGAACGCAGTATAACGGGCTGCGCAATTGAAGTCACAATCTACAACGGGACAACTATAACGTTGCTGTACTTTTTCTTATTGCATTGAACCGGAGCCTCGGATCTTATTCCCTTTTCTTCATTCTTTTCACCTCGCTTCTCATTCCTCTTCATTTGACCGCTGTCTGTCTCAACGACGCGTTATAGCGTCGGAGCACATGCGCATCACCGGTGACGCGGCAGCAACCAATGCAAGCGAGCGACTCGGCTTCTATAGGTACATAGATAGCTGACTTACAGCCGATGACGACGGTTGCGCAATAACATACACCCACGATCCAGCACAGTTGCTGATGCCGTTCTACAGGACGATGAATGAACGCGGATAGACAATGATCCGGAGAGACGGCCAAAAACTGGAGCGCCAATAAGCCCGGCACGAGCACTTCTCCGAGCCGCTTCGGCAGTAACAGCGTCTGGGGGTAACGCTGGCCAGAGCATGTATGTATAATATGGCTTTGTGTATGCGCGTATACTTACAAAAGGATGGTAGCCCAATACATTGAGTTTGCGTTGCTTGCTACTTCTGTTGTCGTAATGTCGTAGAGCCGGTTTAACTGGCTGGCTGCTACGCGACCAAAACTATCGTGATCGACAACGTTATTATTGTCCAGTTGAGCCGCTGGGCCCGACCCGCTCGTGATTGTCCGTTGTTCGTCTGTAGTGGATCCGCAAAAGGTCCGTGAAGGAGCGCAGCTACAATCTGAGCTGTTGCGTTCTAATTGCTACTGTCGGTTCCAGGGTGTGAAGAGCTGTTGCTAGCTTCTCCGTATAGCTAAAACAACAGAAAAGGTAGCTATGGTAGTAGCAGGAGGCCCTGTAGCTGTGGAGTACAATTAGAGTTAGCACTGCCCGGCTGGTTGCTACCATCAGCATGAAAAAAGACGCCAGTCGCGGCACCGATGGCAGGGGCTGGCGGCTGTTGCGTGTGCAGAACAGCGTTGAAACAATAACAATGATAACAACGACGACGGCGATGACGGTACCGCTACTCGGCATCGTTTATGCTGCCCAATCGTTGCCACGGCCGACTTGACTTGGTCATCCGTCTGAAGTCGTTCCTCAGCCGGGCTGAGCTGGCAGAAGCAACGACAGTAGCAAAAACCAGAAAATCGCCAGGAGCCGCTTGTCGTTCGGCGACTTCTTTTCGCTAGCCTTCGTTTCCTGCGCTGGCTGCCGATGTTGCTGCATTGCCATTCGGTCATCTCGAACCAAAAAGCGCTACCGAATCATCTTTATCCTTCACCCAAACGCAGAGGGAGGCGGCTAGTGGCGGCCTTCTACCAGACTACCCTTCAGCAGTGACCAAAAGGAACAAAGGCACACAGAGAGTTGTGGCTGGTGGTTGACTTCTGCTGCCGCTATCGCCGAGGCGGATGATCGCCAGTAGCCACGGGCTGGCAGTATGCGTTATTCGTAGCGACGGCCGGATAGAACCACAGCGAGTAGATAAATCGACCAGCAGGCCCTCGGCCGGTGCAGACGACCCAAACATCCCTAAGCATGCATACATACAAGGTATTCAATCAGCTTCTGTTGATTCTACTGTTGCTGATGATGATAGCGCTGTACAAAAAAGGACCACAGGCTTCGGTACAACGACTCTCACAGACGCCAACAATGGTGCTGCTACTACGAATGGTGATGAGATGACGAGTTCCGTCGAATGGACTGCGTAAAAAGTTTTACGCATACCCTTGCAACACTGCTGTCTGGCAGTTTCGGGTTCTACCGCCGCTAATTCTGCCTAGTGCGATCCAACAAACCAACGGAAAACACCAGCAGCCGTACGGAGGACGATCACAATACCAGACAAGGGATCCATCTTGATCCCGGACCTCAGATGCGTTTGCTCGTGCGCTTAATGCCGCGGACCCGCAAATCGTCATCTAATCAACCCAGCCAACGGCAATGACCCGTTAAAGATGGAAACAGTTTTCTATCGCGGTTACCTTGGCTGACATTGCTCCGCTAATAAACTGGGTTGACAAGCCCAAGTGGCAGCCAAGCCGGATTCAGAAAGTTTTCATGCACACACGGAAAGCGCTGTATCGCAGCACGAAATAACTAAGCATACGCATCGGATACCGGTAAACACGCTTATATTGCCGCTCTGTTTTGCTCTGCCTGTTACTTCGGTAGTTTTCCAGCTGCCTATCATCAAATCTCGGGCAGAAGCATTGCTCACACTGAGTAACGTAGTCAGTCATTGGACAAGACAAACCTGCAGGCGTAGGAACAGAGTAACTGGCTCAAACAATGTGTGGAATATGCAAACCCCATAGGAGTTAGCCCCTTCGTTTCTCTGCATGGCGGCAGCAAGATCGGTACGGCCAGCGTGTCAGCCTGCTGCCCGAGCAACGCTACAATATTGCCTTCCCTTATTTACGACCTGGCCGTCCGTCCGTCTGTCTATCGCTCTCAAGTCTCGTACATTTCGCCTTCCTAGCCAAGAGCGACCCCCCAGACGCTAGTACAGACAGGTAGCCCCTACTCGCCGCTGACGCTGAAGCTACTGCCGCCGCACATCGCAGAATCCTGTGGCCCTCTCTGTGGCTTGTTGATGGCCGCTGTCGCAACGGGGTAGCAGTAATGGTCGAGGTAACTAGTAGTGTACCCTAAGCAATTACTCCACCCAGAACACCCACCTCCCATCTGCTTCTCACGGGCGACCGCTCGGTTAGTCGACAAACGGCGGACTATGTGTACTTGTATGTCTCGCTCATAGTGCTCCACGACATAGTGAATCATGTTCCATACGACAAAAGCGGCGCCCATCATGACATACAGGAAGAAAATTCAGAAAACCTCGTCTTTCTATGGCCGTGACGCAACCTTTTCCTACCTCCGAGCGCAACCCCTGAATTTATTCGCACGAGCGAAGGTAATGCCAGCTTTGAACTCTAGCCGCGCCCTCGCTGACGAGCTGCCAATTGAACGCAGCAGGGAGGCAATGGCTTGCGCAAAGTCAGCTCGGATTGACGACACCGCAGAAAAACAGAGATCAACATTTCGAAAAATGCTTAATGAACTTTCAAACGAATGTAGCATGCACTTTTAGGTTGCTGTTGATTTTATGGCTGTACGGAATCGTGCGCAAGTTAGCTAGGAATAACTAGTCATGAAGACTTTTCTTTTGCCACTCTGGCATTTAATGGTAAGGGGACACGCTGGGCATTGTCCTTCACCTGTTTATAGAAATTTGCCAAAAGATAACGACATATAACCCTTACGAGTGTGCATAATTGCTTGCTTAACCTTTCAAGCCACTTAACATGAAAGGTAAGAAAACAGGCGGAAAAAAGGAATCCGTAAAGGGAATTTTTATCTGAATCTACATTGACCAAATGCAATTTATCGTTTGGTGACATAAATACGGAGGTCAGCCAGCGAACACGAAAACTGATAACGACAACTCTAGCGTTGCGACAGGCACCTCGTCCTAGCAACAGCATCAAAAGAACATCACAATTGCCTCGTTACTCCCCCATTTGCGAATGCTAGTGTGAGTGGATGGAGGGCATTGGCAATTGAAGTCCCGTTCTGCTCACTGCCGCTTCGCATCGCCGAGAGGATTGAAGCAACACTTCTGTTGCTGGTCGTGTCGCTAGCGCTTTGTTCGTTTATCAACCAAGGATTTTCCTTCTTCGTTTGGTAGATCTTCTTTTCAATTACTGTAGAACAACAATGAGTATAGCCGAAAGCGAACAGCTAGTATTGTAATTGTACTACAACTTTTTTTCAACTATCTGGCAAAACGTAGACAACTGCACAGTGAGGAAGCCATGACGGATTGTCACCAACGCATACTGGACGACGTAAAACGCTCCGACGGTGCGGTAGCTGCACTAAAGTCTTAGTCTGTTCAATCGAGCTTAGTTGTTCATCATGTTATACGGAGCACGGCACGGAGAAGTGCCCAGAGACAAGTTTTAGCTAGTAATGACAATGACTTCAGTGACGGTGATGCTAATGATGCTGACTACGGTTCCAATATCAACAGCAGCCACACAGAAAATGCATAAGTAGAACTGAAGGCAGCATCGTATTGGAGTGAGCTTTTAACGCAAACACAGAGGGACAAGCGTCCGTTCGCACATAGCCAGTCGTAGGCACGCATTGCCACAACGGCCATTTTGTCGTCTTCGCCCTTGGCACTAACAACAACAACCTCGACTAGAGAGAAGCTCGAGCCAAACGCACGCATATAACTTTCCAGTTCAATTCTTAAATACAAATACGCTCTTCGTCTCTGAGTTATGAAATCTTCTAGCTAGCGATCTCTGCCAATGTGTTGAACGACGCGAGGCTGTCGACGCTACTGCTAACGGTGCACATGGCCCAATCTATGACAATTGCAGCGGGTCGTATATGTGCATGGAGAGGCGCACGTAGTCGGGCGGGAAGACACAGCAAATAAAAGTGCTAACGGGTGAACAGCAGCGAGAAATGAAGATACGTAGCTGCCTGGAATCAATGTGTACGGAAAGGCCATTGTGGAGTTTCGAGCTGTGCGGCAGAGTACACAGACTGGCTGGCTGGCTCGGTCGCATGCTCTAAGTACGGTCGTTGTGACGCGAGTCCAATCCAGCGACGTCCAAACAAGTACTGCAGTCAAGACTACAGATCCTGCATGCGCTGTCACGTTCGTTCGCGAAGGCGCCGTACGCCGCAGCCACAACAGCGATATTGGCCAGCTGAGTTGAACACAGCCGCTGCTACTGCTCTCGGCGCTGGCTGACAATGATTTCGGCTGCGGCGGCGACAACGTCAAACCAACAAGCGGAGCCAGAACAAGGCAACGAAGTCCTGCTCCAAAAAACGGACGGAGCGATAGAAGCTATTAAAGGCGTGTGCAAAGTGACTAGATAGCTGGATGTAAAAGAAGCTGACTGGCGGCATGCCCGATTCTTTTACTCCCACTCTCCGATACACACTAATATTATCCCATGTTTCCTTGAAGTTTGACTTTCTTAGGGGGTTCTCAAGCCTAAGAAGTTCGCACGGATTGTGCAGACGTATCGTCCGAAAGGTGACGAAGTTGAAATCCCGAAACTGTGAAATTCTGAGGTGCCTGCGAAACTCTTACACGGATGGTTTCATTAGACTCAACGTCTAACGTCCGAAGAAAAACGGTAGGAGAGAAACAGGTAGGAGCAGCTAAACGGGCCAAGTCCAACCCTTTAATTTGTTGGCCGGTTTGCCCGTGGCTCTCTACAGTGAATACACTGCCCTTGCCCGTGTGTCGACCCCAATCGAAAAATCGTGGATTCGACATGGAATGCATTACTCCGGCAGCATCAGCCACGAATAAAAACGCAATATATAGCGAGCTAGGCAGCCGACGGATAAGCATAGCACCTGGAACTACTGCTGCTGCTGCTGTTAAGGCAGAGAAGAAAGATAATCCTTTCAAATTTATCGTCGATGTGTCCCGCCGTTGCCGTGTGAGGCAGTCGGACAGACACGGAGAAGAACAAAATGGAACAATGGGGTTGGTGGCGCTACGGTGCTAACCCAGTGGACTTCGTAGCGCTATTCTATCTGCCAGAGATTACTTCGTTCAATTCATCTCAATTTGAATTTGAACATGTAAGAGGTCGAGGGAGTCCGCCGTCGAGTAAATCACTGCTAAAAGCAAGTACCAAACGCCCGCCCAACGATATTCTACTGTAGAGTCACTGCAATACAGAAACGCGACGACCCCAACGATAGAGTAATATGTTATTAAATTACTATACACATACTTCTACTCTATATACAATAATATACGCATATTGCATACACACCCATACAGGCGACATACCATGACTGTGACTGCCACATTATTTGAATTGAACTTTTAAATTCTAATAGTAGATCAGCAAGCTACGTAAGCAGAATCACTGAGATCCCTAACTTAGGACTACCGTTCGCGTGTAAGCGGAGTTAAGGGAACAGAACCAGGACAAGGCAGCGGCACCCAGCCAGCAGAAGTACAAATGACGAAATCTCTCTTGTGATGACCCGTTCTGGGATAGGCCCAGCGAGCCATCAGGGAGCGAGGCAGCATCAGGAAGCCGTGAAGGTTCTGGTAGATACTAGGCAGTAAGCACTGACTGCTGCCATGCAAGCTGTCGTACCCGAATCAGCTGCAAATTCCAGCAGTGGCAATAACCACTGTCTGTTCCATGGTTGCGTCTCCACGGGGGATTGCACGTTAGCCCCCCCGGGCCGAAAACTGCGCCAGCCGGCCAGCCATCCATCTGGCTAGCTCGCCCAGTTTTGGCGACATAGTTCGACGGTGTCTGTCCGTTCGGAGTGACGAGTGGTCACCCTCCACATTTCAGCCGGTAGCAGGCTTCCGTTGTTACTGGTGAAACTAACGGCAACGCACAGCTATAGCCGAGTCATTTCGAAAGCAGCCCGAGAAACCGGGAGCCGAAACCTAACAGTTATCCCCAATTGTCACCAACTCGAAGGACAACGACGACGACGACGATGATATTCACTACCATCGCGAATATCTTTCTACCTCAGAAAAAAGAAAGAGCAAAGGGACTAAAAACGTGGTGCCTCCGAGAAGGGACGCGGCAATCTTCAATATTAGATGGAAAACAAATGCCAGCGCAGTGAGCACGGTGTGGCCGGATTCGCAACGACCGCTGGCCGTTCGTCTCGAAGAAGCGAAAAGTCTCGGCCAGAGAGTAATAGAAAAAGAATGGGAGAGCAGTGGGAAAAAGTGGGCTTCAGTCAGAACGAAAAGGCCAGCGCACACGAGCCGGTAGCAGAGAGAGCAAACTTCAGAGGCGAAACCGAGAAGGCCTGGAGAAGTTACGAAGAGGAGAAGAGGTGCCCTAACCAGCCCCTGGCCCCCAGCTCTGGCACCTCTGCCCATTGCAAGAAACGTTCACGCATACCAGACGCCGCGTCGGACGAAAGCAGGCGGCGAGCAGTACAAGAGCACGACGAACCCCTAACTGAGTCAGCCGAAGAACGAGGTTCGAGGTTGGAGGTTCAACTCCGAAAGAAATAAGAAGGGAGATAAGGGATAGAGGCGGAAGAAAAGGGACAAATATGTATTAATGTATGCCATTCCTTTTTCCCTGCCTCTCCCTCTTTTTCCGAGTAAGTTCGACAAATCGAAAAAATGATATTTAAGGCAATGACAGTTATAGGAGCACCCTACAGTCAAACAGTCATTGAAATTAGATTCAAGCGACCGACTTTGCGGCATTGAACGGCACCGCTGGCGAGTAAATACTGTTACGCTGCCAACTTTGACGTCGCCATCGCCACCGTAAGTAAATGACAAAAAGAAGACAGCGATCAACGGCGCGATTCTTTCATCACGAATAACGGCAACGGACGGAAAGAGACTGCAAGAGCGAGGAGCGATTGCCGTTGCGTACGTATATGTCATATGTAACATAGCTCTTGTGTAGTACTGATGCCGACTGGATAGTGTTACGCAGTCTATTCGGACTGGCAGCTTGTCGATTGGCACGAGAACATCTCTCAAGCGATCAAACTAAAACCGATCCATACATAAAAATAAGAGACTCAATTAACTATTTCTCTGCGATTGGCATGCGATGATCCAATCGAATATTCGGTCTCCGATCTGGCAATAGTAGCACCTACACAGACAAGTCTGACTCCCTGTTACATATCTAAATAACTATGTTTATACGAAGTTTCATACGTAAACTCACACACTTACACCATACTTATTCGATACTACGGCGACCAGTTGCCGTTAATAAGAGGCATGTGTGAGAGCGAAGGATCAAATATTTATCTGAGAGTCATGGTCGAGTGGGTTAGCGTCAGTTGATTCTAATGTAGCGGAACCGTGATAATAGAAATTAACCTGACAATAGCAACTACACCAAACGCCGCCAGACGGCGCGAAATAAATGAACAGAGAAAAAGATTCTATGACATCTCATTGTACGAGACCAAAATCGAGCGATATGATGCAATTATGGCAGGATTTAAATAGGGAACGAGGCAGAAAATGCAGATAGATAAAAACCGGCAAAATTGGGTGTAATTTTGCACAGAAAAAGAATAGCTATACAGAGCAGTGGAGTAACTGCTGCCGCCGTCGCCGCCGCCGCTGCTTTCGTTGTTGTTGACGAAGAACGATTGCATGATACCATAAAGCACATAGAATAGCGCGTTTGAAGCACAACCGGTCGGTCATAAAACGCGCGAGTGGAGACACCTCGATACCGGTCGGTCCATGGCTCTGCTCATGCCACGGAACACAGGGCACATATACTTGCTGTGATCCTGCACGAGGGCCTAAGACCGCGCATGCGGCGCTGTCACGAAGATCCTGTCAGACAGGGAACAATCAGTTCGCGCATCGTCTTAGCCGTGGCAAATCAACAGAACGGATGGGCTCACGCATGGTTCGGTGCACGTGTTTACGGCAAAAACTAATTAACTATATATGTAGGTCTCGTTAGACACGTTCCACTGGATCGTTGAGTGGGTTTGAAACAACGGCAGTGTTAGCAGTAGCGTTACAAACAACGAGCAGAGCCTTATTACTCGCCGATGAACAATCAAGACAGACTTGCGTTACGTAAAACAAATAGGTAGAAGTCTTTACTCTGGTATAGTTTCTATAATCCTTTCTCGACGACTAAGTGCGAGCGTCGATCCAGCAGCAGGCAAACCGCAAGCGGATGGGCAAGCAGCGCCAACAGCCGCAATGGGAAGTAAAGGAAACCATCGAAGGCGTCGTTTCGAAAGAAAAGCAAAGGGGACGGAACAAAGGAAAAATGCAAACGAAATCAACTCTGACTCTTTGGTAGGAGCTACTGCCAAACGCGGAGGTCGTTGCCGACGCTGCTGCTCCTTTCTCGGTTCCTCTTGGTGCCACGACTTCATTTTCGTTATGGTAGAAAAGAGTGCAGAACAGCGTTCAGTCACACTTCACTGCCAGCTCCCAGCATATCCAAGAAGCTTTCTGAGGCATAGCGGAACGAGTGTCAGTTTGTGAGCACATGCTTGTGTGTGGTGTCTTTTGGCGCAATAGCAGTCAGTTGGCGTAAGTGAGAGAATAGGCGAAAGTGAGAGAGAGAAGAGCGAAGACAAGAGAAATGAAAAGAGGACGGAGAGAGAGAAAGATGGATGAAAAAGAACCAGAGAATAGGATATAGTGTGTATGAAGGAGATAGAGCGAGACAGAGATGTTCGTGGTTGTAGCAGTATATGGTGAATGGCGATGTGATACAGTCCGCGAAATGAATGTTGTTGGTTGTGTTAAAGGAGGAATATGCAAATCTCGTGACTCCACGCGAATAAACGGACTCGCGCACGAGTGCCTCGCCAATGACGGCAGGCAGCCAGCCCGCCCGCCCGCTCGACTAATCAACTAAACAACGAGTGCCCACCAAAACTCTGTTTTCCCCATGTATCTCGTCGTTAATATCGCGGAAGTTTCAATTTCTCGACGCCTTCGGCTCCGCTGCCCCACCACTACTACTACCACGAAGACGCTCATCCCTACGACCGTCTCTCTATTTCCTTTTCGAAGTTGCACACACACACACACACACACACACACATGCTGAATTTACAGGCGTTAGGCGATTCTGAATAATACCGCACAGAGACTAAGACGACGGATCCACGGACTTGTGCTTGGTACGGCCTCGACCTCGGTTGGGCAAGCCCACCATCCTTTCACTGTGCCATCGTCGTCGCTGCTGCAACTACTTACACCCCTAAAACAATAAGACTCACACCATCTGTCGACGACGCCAGCTAGAGCTTTCTCAAACAGACCCAAGCCCATTCGCCCGGTGGTGCCACTGTGCTCTGTCCCCTACCGATCGAGCCACTAGCACGGCGGCATGCTGGCTTGCTGTATGCGTTTTGCCGAGATTCGCTAACAATCAATTTAACCAACTCGGGCTGATTCTGTTCCAGCCGCTGACGATGTTCAGCTACCCGTGGAACCCTGCTAGAGCCAGCATAGTCACTCTCAGAAACGGGCCTGCTCGAATTGTTTCATCGACCGAGTTCTGGCCCTTCCCTTTACGATCACTAGTACTATCAGCATCGTCATTGGATCATATCATCAAATGCTTATACATGGCGCCATGTTCTCTTAGACCTCTCCCACTTTCTCGATGGATCTGTGTTTGCTAATGTCTTCGTCGATCTATTTTTGAGTTATCCTGCTTGGCCTTGCAGCACCAAGACATACAGACCAGTGGTAGCGGGAAGACGCCGTTGACTTGGATTCTCGCATTATCTAAAAAACGCAAAGCTTTTCGGGTCTCCTATATAGTCTATAACTTAATATTTTTTTTCGTTTTCTCCTGGTTTCATTTTGTTGCATTTCTTTCCTCCACCCGAGGAGGGTATGCTTCCTATTCGTGTTGTTCATATCGTTCGTGACCAATATCTTGACCATATGTAATTTCAGCATCCCCCACTTCATTCGTGAGTCAATTCAGTCACAATGACGAATCCTAGCGCTTGAGATAACAAACACCATCTGCTATGCCTGCCCCTATAGAATGGTTCCTTTTTTGCTTCGAGTCATAATTGGAGTTCCCATCTGCGCCATAACTACTTCGAGGTGGCGACATTGCCCAGCATCGTTGTTAAAGCACTGCTCTGTAAGGCATCGTAGCGTCACTGATTATGTTTGCAGCTTGAAGTCGATGCATAAGAGTCTCGAACGAGCCACAAAATTATCGTAAGTCGATGACTTAGCGCCATGGGATTATTAAAGGGTTAAAGGAAAAAGAGGCAATAACAGAGTTCCAGTTACGGAGATTACGGCAAAAACATTTGAACATAAGCTGACTCAGCGAATCAGTATATTCAACTCCGTTGAAACATAACCATCGAGAACGTCTACTCCGTCAGAAACGCCAGCATCGACAAAATAAGCTTTTAGAAACATGGAAATTCAAAGGGGTTGTCAGTACCAATTTCGAAAAAAGTTGCGTGACAACTTCAAGACTAATATCAGCTTCATTGTGCCTCGTAACATAAAAAAAAAATATCACCTATGCCTACTTTTAGGCGGTTAGTCGTGTTCTTCTCAGTGTATTCCGGACTATAAGAGCAACCTTTCGTTTCGACCTTAACATTCATTTGATTTTGTTTATATTCAATAACAAGACAACTAATTACTTACTGAGCCATAGGCTAGAACGTCTCACGATTCGACCGTCAACTTTGGCTTGATTCGATTTTTGGCAGGCCAACAGCTCGTTGGTCCACGCCGTCAACAGCAGCGGCCGCAACCAGACCAATAACAACCATAGAATGGCAGTGACAACAACTGGCGATGTCTGTCCATTGCTTGTTACTAGAATAGAACATAGGCAATAATAATAAACTAGAAATCTCTCCGTCGGGTCGCTGACGCGTCGTTTTCAGCCAACTAACTTTTTTGTAGTAACTATATAGCAGCAATATAAGTGCCTCTTTCACAATATCGGCGGTGACACATCCTCATCTTCACCACGTATTGCAGGCATATTGTGCCGTTATCCTGTCTGGCGTTTCCATGATCTCTTTTCCGCCCTGGCGCCGAACAGACACCGCTCGGTGGGAATCGCTGCACGAGGACGCCACCACTACTATTTTTCCCTCTAATGTTACTTCTGCTACAACTGCGAGTGCAAGTGGCCTGCCTAACGACTCACTAGTCTTAATAAAGGCCAAAGCATGAGAGAGTGCGGCTGTGAGCGAGAGACATCTTATCATGTTCAGTGCTACATAGACAATTCACGTTATTCTGTGCATGTGTATATATAAATGATTACCTATGATAGCCTATTCTACAAAAATATGAAGAAAGGCACATCTTGTGTGTGGACGGCGAACGGTCGTCATACCGTATCATTTCCTTGCTTTCTAGACAGCGATGATGCCCACGTGTGCCAGGACCACAGCGGATCCTCCTCGAATCCGGTGACGCCCCCTTCGCTAGCCAACACAACACCATCTACTTCTACCGTATCGCTACTATTACGAATAGAACGCAGCAGTAGTTAGTCGCGTTATGTAGACCAGTTGTGCGAGGCACCAAAATCAGCTTACAGAAACAACAGATAGGCTGGCAGACATGAGCCAACGTCAATGGCGGCGAGTAGCGACGAAATCGCCGGATATCCATGGACACATGTGCATACACACCGAAACGCGCACAACGTCTGTACAAATTTTTAGCCACAGAACAGTCCACCAACAATACATCGGCCCCCCCCAGTCAAGTTATACACATACATACATTCATCATCGCTGCCTTATTAATAAAATCAACGATCATCAGTAGGGAAACCATCAGAAATCAGTAGGGATAACAACAGGATCATATCGTTCTGCTCTGTGACACTCTGAGCCAACCCATGTAAGCCAGTGTTGGTCGTACGAGTGTTTATTTTCTTTTCGATGGCTATGATAATTCTGATGGTGATAACCGAGTTGATATGGCTGAAGTGTGTTCCATCATCAGCTTCTACTAGTATCAGTATCATTACACTCAAAAACAACAGAACCGTTCCGTTGGTCGCTGTAATTCACTAGAATGGTGCGGCAAAGTAGATAGTTTAGAGAGGCTCGCTAAATCGGCATCGTAAATGCTAAAATATCTTGTTACTATTCGTATTGACTGGCCATGAGCTAGACATAGGCAGTGTGATTTGTGGCCTGGCTGCTCGTACGTTATCTCCGTACGGCGGCGTTACGCTACGCGAAGAGCAACCGTACGCTAACGAGAACAACAGTAGCAGCGGCAGCGGCAGCAGAAAAAAGAACATGGCCGCTATCGTTGTTTGCTCACGCCGCTTAGAGTAGTGCCAATGACGCACTGCACTATAACTACATAGTTATGAGTATTGTGTACATGACTGGACGGGTAGATGCATAGCAAGTATCGGGCCTCAAGCTGGCCATGGGCTGGCGCTAATGACGGGATGGTGGAACTTGCGTACATGCGTTGCGCGGCACCGTCCCGTTCGGCGCAAATAGTTACCGCTTATTTACAAACTGTAAAAGGTCTCAGAAGAAAGAACTGTGCTTTGGCAGTTTTTTCTGCGATTACAATGACCTCTTTCGTGGTGGTCGACTGGCGCTCAATCAAACCACGGATCACAGCCGGCAGTGTTGGCCAACCCGCCAGACGCCAGCAGCTAGATCGAGGGCTAATTAAGTAACCACTACCCGTGAAGGCCTCCCGTCAATAACTACTATAAAAACTGCTGTTACTGCTGCAGGTGTCGCCACTGACGCGTGCTTCCCCATGCAAACGCTGGGATAGTATCGAAAAAACGAATATAGAATTTTGGTAGCTAATATAGCGATAGAATTTTAATCGGGAGGAAAATATTGCTTATTTGGCGGTTGTGAAGACCCGATGTGTATGTGTGCATGTATCGTTTGTTTACTGATTTCTTCTCTTTTTATCAGCGGTATCGTGGGTTGCTTTACACATTTGTGTGACAGCCGAGAACAAACTGATCGAAACACGTTTACTGCTGCCCTTGGAGCTCACGAAAGTTCACAGAAGATCGATCTAGGTTTACTGTAGACTTCCAGGTTGGCTTACAGGACTATTTAGCATTTATAGATATACAATGAGGATAAACCTGTTACTACTGTTATACTGGCTCGATATATATACAGTATACTTTGTTGGGGTGATGCCATGTGATCATGGACTACTAACTTTCGCTAGACAGGCGTTCGGGTTCCTTCACAGCTAAAAACCAGCGGTACACACACGACAAGCGCAATGAATGCGTCAAATGTACACGTTGCTACGTTTACAAACTATTTGCATGCAACGGTGGGTCGCTTCCTGATTGTTTTAGCTTAACCCGCAGTAACGACCCGTAAAGCCGCACCAACAGCTACGACGGCAGCAGCAGCTACGGTTACAATTACCAAATAAATCGTACAATTTCTTTCGAGTAATTAACACAGAAAAAAGTAAAAAGCTGATAGATGAAAAAACGCCAACGATATAGGCGAAACCAAAGCAAATATGGCAATGGCAAACGTTAAGGCTGATGGCGGCAGCAGTGGCAGTATTACTTGCAGTATTACGACGGGGGTCGACGTACCAATTTTCCGTAACTAATAAATTTGATGATCGATTCCGCATAGTGGCTAATAGCGCTAGCTGATAGCTACAGCCTGGACCTCCGCAGTTGAGGTTCCAGCTTGACCAAGTAGTTTTATGTGATCGTAGGTCCAACACGATTTCGACCAGCTGACAGGGTCGTTGGTTTTCGTTCGCAGTTCTCTCGCCAGTTCAAAGGCATCATATTCGCAAGTACGGACGCAACGTACACACAGGTTCCGTATACGTGAATGTGAGGGCCGTCGTCCGGTGGCCGAACGGTAGCTAGCACAAATGGTAAGCCATAACTGAAGCTGTTAGCATCGGCGAGGTCTGTGTGGCCTATGCCATGTTACGAATCACATCCGAGCTTCCGGATAATGACAGCAATAGTTACAAGGACCGCCAAGATTCGGCTGGTCGTATCCGACAAGCCGGTTTTGATTATTTCAGTCTTGCGATAGAAGTTTTCTGCTGACAGTCGCACTTCACAGGTAACCGGTCACACGATCAGTACGGACGACGCCACGGTTGCCATAGCGACTGTAATATGTATTTTACTGCTGTTGTCGTTAGTTGCGTCGCTGCCGCCTGTTGCCGTTAGTCCTTGGTGGGGTGGTAGTCGTAGCGGCCGCAGCGTTGGAGCAGCTGGACTGAGATCGGACAGCGAATGTTAGTTCCACTCATCAGATCAAGTCCAGGGACAACAGAAGCTGGGTCGTCAAGCCAAGACTTGCACGGTTACTCCTTCACTTCCGCTCGTCCTTCTTGGATCCAAAAAAGTGTCGCAACACTCCGTCAGACGCTATATTAACAATCATGTATGGTAGCCTCGTTTTCTACAACAGAAGAAACACTTATCCTGCCCCGGTTTTTCTTACTTTGCTGTATGCGGGATGCTATAGTTCTTGATAATACGTACGAGAAAAATATGTAGAATACGACTGAGATATTGTCATAATTTTACCAT
This sequence comes from Varroa destructor, assembly GCF_002443255.2. Classification (NCBI taxonomy): domain Eukaryota; kingdom Metazoa; phylum Arthropoda; class Arachnida; order Mesostigmata; family Varroidae; genus Varroa; species Varroa destructor. The sequence continues at coordinate 29,038,584 of NW_019211455.1, read as the reverse complement.
GCGGTTAACGGGTCACCTGTTCATATAAATACACAGACACCGTTAGCGACGACACTGATAGTTATGGCAGCGGCGCCAGGCACTGCGTAACTATATATATGTGTATATTTTTTTCCTCTTACTCTCTTCTAGGTAGACAACAGCAGAGCTAGAAATAAAGGTTGGCTTGCTGGCACAGGTACGACATGAAGAAAGACGACACACATATGCACAAAGACCTAGACGCGAGTCAACGAGTGCTACTACTATTCTTACTGGGGTTATTGGCTATATTTAGCTAAGTGACACCATTGAAAGTAACGGCGACGGCGAAGACCTGTTCTTCTCGTCGACGGCGGGGAACGCCAGAGGGGGTGGAGTCAACAGGATTGTTACTATTACGACCGTCGCCATCATTATTATTAGTAACAGCTGCAATGAAATTCTCGCTGCCATTTCTGTTCTTGGCCCTATCATGATGACGACGACGATGATAGTGTGTTTAAGTGTTCGGCTGTGTCTGTTAGCAGGCACAATTGCAGCCGTAAGAACAACTAATTCTATCTGTACCGTACTACTGTGAATCCAGTATGGATCAGGGATGTCCCTGAATGACACCTGCGGTCTGCTAAGGACAACGTCCGCCCAGGTGAGAACTACCACACTCGCTAATATAGTATCTTCCACACCACCAGGATTGCACGATACACAATTATATGCTTTATATTACCTTAGTGATGACTACTAATCAACGTTATTCGACAGCGTTACTACTTCCAGATGGCAAGGATAAGTAAATGTCGGACAACAAATGAAAATAGAAGAACTGGTCAACCATGACTATATCGGCACGATTCACCTTACTCCGTGGTACGCTGGCCTGGTCGGGATATACGCATCAGATAGTGAAAGCATACATGTTTTTCTGGACCGGCGAATAGAGCCGAATTCGATTAAATCGACAACGATTATTCCACACGTTCAGCCTGTGTGCAATATTTATAATTGCACACATGTCTTTCTTAACCGACAGTAGCTCTACTTTGGCTTTATTGCTTAGTTGCAAATTGGCGTCCTGTGTAAACATTTCATACAGCGGCTGTGTGACCGCGCTGCAGGAATCGACTACTTTCGTTCTTTCTGTCTGCGTATACAGACGTATTGCTGGTTATAGTGTATACACGATATGTGCTTATGCTATACAAAGCATATCGATGTATATTGCTTTGCCCATTTTTATTATCCTTAATATGGGGATAGTCCATGCTGGAACAGATGAGAAAATGAAGCATTTCAGTTTATTGCCTACTAGTACATGCGACCACTAGGCGTATCATCATCGTGCAGCAGCAGCAGCAGCAGCACCAGCAGCAGCAACAGCAGCAGCAGCAGCAGCAGCAGCACCAGCAGCAGCAACAGCAGCAGCAGCAGCAACAGCAGCATCGATAATTGCAACGGCAGTATTACCATACTGTAACGCCCGCGGCTTTGTCGATATGTTCCTCCTCGTGTTTGTGGCGTTCATGTGCGATGATGTTGCTTGTGGCTAATGATGGTGGTAACAGCGACGCTAAAAATGCTGCTAATGATGAGAGCGGTTGACTATTATTGCCTCGATGGCTATCCGAAACATTTGTTTTGTTCGCGTTTCATGCAGGGTTATTTTGCTTTCCCCCTCTGATCTTCTGCAGTTCTGATCTTTCTGCCGTATTGTACTGGGTTGCGTTTCCTTCCAAGCTAATATTTCCCAACTGTTAGAAGCAGAGTCGTCTCCGGTTTAGACTATAGAGCAAACAGTATTATATAAACGACAAAAGCACACACAGACCACCCGTAATACAGGACAATTTGAGCAGAGAGTAGCGGCACCTTGCACCCCGCTGCGATATTGTGAATCGCTAAAGGTAATTGGCTATATCTACTAGTAATACTGCAACAACGCGGCCTGCCAGAGCCTAGACAAAGGTGCCTGGAAGCCTCTCCCTCTAACGGCATGCGCCATTGTAACTCTCAGCGCCCCACTCAACGGTTCATTCTGATCAGGAGGAGTGACTTATGAGAGGGAAAGGGAGAGTTGGTAAGGAAGGAAGCAAAATGCTTTTTCCGTCGCCGTCGCTGCTCTTTGTTGCGCGAATGGCTCTGGGCTGATTGAACACAACGTATAGACTGAATGATGACCGGCACGATTTTACGGTATGGCGCCTAAACGTAAAAAGCAAAGTAGCAAACCTGACAGTTAACAAGTTGACTAACCGGCCAAGCAATCTATAGCAGTAGCACTAATGATGTCGATGGTAGCAGTAAAACATAAAAAGACAAAAGCGCTGTCACGTTTTGGCCAGCCAGAGCTACTAGTAGCACCGCCGTGGCCGTTGCCATCGCAGGGCCACCGCTATGGTACTTCCCCTTCTAGCGATTCTGTTTTTGTTGAGACATTGTATACTGCCGGCTGTTCCGCCGTCCCCTGCGTTGTTTCCGCTGTTTTAACGTCTTCGTATACCTCAATGGTTTGTTACCACAGACATCTGTTCGTTCTCTTCCGAGCACTCCTCAGGGTAACTTCGTTCTTCATTTCTTATTTTACTCTCATTACTTCGCACTAGAAGCAACAGCAGTCTTCAGCACCTGTGCTACAGAGTCACAGCCGGTAGTCGCAACTGCCATTGGCCAACTATCATTATCAGCGTACGATAGCGACGACGCCAGGCCTTTCTTCGAGTTTTCCTTTCCCTTTTGAGGCTTCTATCAACGGTTGGCAACTTCAATCGCCATTGACGTCGCGGCCGCCTAATACGGTGTACCAGTAAACTGACTATTCGATTCAACGCAACGATGAATTGCGGACAAGTAGTGCCGATTAGCTAATACTGCTGCTACAGTACTAACTGTGATATTAGTTGTTGTTGTAAGGAAGAGGCAATTCAAAGCGTACAAATATTATACATTGGCTTCTAGTGCTGCTGGGGCCACGATGACGAGCGGGTACTACGACTTCAACTGCGAGAAAATATGTGATCTGTTTGCTTATCTATCTGTCGGCCTGCCTGTCCATCTGTCACCAAGTCCACAGCCGTAGCGTCGCGTCGTCGCGAAAAAGGTAGAAAAAGCATCTAAGCTGCGGTGTGAAGACCGGAAGACTAGGTCATTATTGGCATTGGCACAATGTTACCAACGATGGGAGATAACACAAAGGGCAAGGAAAGATGAAAACAATCAAGATATCCTAGCATAGCTCCGTTCACAGCGGCCGACCCGTGTAGTACACGCGATTCATAAGTGTCGCAGCAAAAAATCCGCATACTAATAGACTACATACTAAGCGATTTACCGACAGTTGGTAAAATATGCACTAAATGGTTTGTACGAACCCGTGAACGCTCGCAATTTACGAGCTTCTGGGCTGAGGACAAGGCTATGTTTACTTGAAGCTATTGCCGGCAGTCAAACGCTGTGTCTGTCAGATGAATAGTACTGTTATATAGGATGTATGTGGTAGAATAGGATCCGTTAAGCGCATTTGCGTTAGCCACGAAGGGAATACGGAAGCAAACTGTTCAGCAATTGATAACAAGTGCTCAGAGGTATTCAGTTTGGTAACGTATGCGATACGACAGCCCCATCAATTCGATCCCAAACGTACCCATACAAATGTATTATGTCCTAATGATGCAATACATACAGTTCTTACGACTAGTATCAGTTATTGTTGTAATTGTTAAGCGCGATTTGTGTGTCTATATCCCGTTTTCGAGAGATGATCATTGGCCCCGTACGCTTGAACACCCGGCAACGATTATCGATTTCAAAGAAATTACATCACTTACCTGGAAATTAAAACAGAATACGAATGGCTATTTTTACAAGTTAAAGTTAAGTTCTTTCAGAAGCGCGGAAGTGCACCAGACTGCTTTGAATCAACATGAATCAGCTAGAACAATTCTCACCATTAAGCTGCAGTTAGCCAGCCCTCCTCGAATTTGAAGAATTCACGTATATAGCACGAAGCTGCTTTCGTCGTTCAGACAGAATCTCAGATACGACTGTCTGCCATATATCGTGATTTGAGACACTGGCGCTGGATTCGACCAACGCGCGCACTGCTTCATCCGTACGAATTTGCGCCACAGGAAGCTGATTGTATAAAAAAAGCAGATCTAGTTTCAGGACTATAATAAAATACTACGATGAATATAAGCGATGCTTAAAATATAAGACACGAACCATAAGGGGTGCAAAAACTCGGCAGGTATGGGCGACACGCAATACGTTTGACGCTTTTTTAATGACAGTACTTTGGAAGCAAGCGTAGTATCATCTTGCCTAGAAGTAGCACGGTAAGATATAATGGCGCACTCCAAAACATAGCAAGTGACTATGATTGCTACGGTCTGGTAACTACCGTGTCGACCAGTCGACATCACTGGCAGCTTTGAGATCGATATCGGAACAAACACATTGTAGGGACGAAGCTGCTCCGAAAATGCGCACAATGTACAGTAAGATACAAGGTAAACTATACATAGGAAGCTCTAACATAAAAGATTGCTGAATATTACACAGAAACGCCGGCGGTACCGACCGTTCTTACGATTACTACCAGAGATAAAGTAATTTTTGCTTGAAACGCATATACACACAAGATTTGGGTTTGCCCATTCTGAACCTAATTTTCATTATTTTGCCAAAAGAATCGCATCGCGAATTCCCACTTTTGCTATCGCTTGTCATGGCTGCCTGCTGCAATCGCCAACGGCTGACCTGCTGCCAGTTGTCGGCGGTCACCCGTTATAGGGCCCTGCCGCCGGACCACATCACAAAATTACGCGAAACTACCGATACTAGACGAATCAAAAACGACAACTGATACAGCTGCTGTTCCATATATACTACTTTTGAAGCATATTGATCTCTAACATACCGAGTTGAGTGTATTCATGGCGGTCAAACAGGTCCCCTGACTAACAAGTAAGTAAAGTTAGAACTGTTCAGGGAGTGAGAAGGACATATTATAACCCGGGTGAAGTGCATAGCTTACCGTCCACAAATGTAGTTAACGACGATCATTCGATCAAAAACAGAAACGGTAGTTGCATAAGCACTGCTCCTCCAGGGACATAGCAGATAGGGATTTTTACTTGCATCTTCTTTTAACTAGCAGAAGCATCACTCCTCACTTAGTTGATATCTAAGGCTGAAATTTACCTCGAACTCAAGAGATCCAAGGAGCTGGAAGGAAGGAGAAGAGGCCTTGCTAAGGGCCGATACGGGCCTAATAGAGGCAAAAAAAGAGTGCACCTGAGAAACTGTTGCACGCGACGTCAGGCAAACAGGGAACCCTCCAAAAAGCGGAGTTGGCAAGTATGCTTGTCTCATAATTAGGTCGGATATTCAGCCTGGCTACTGGCTGCTGCCAATGGACGCCAGACATCTACACTTTAGGTAACAAAGTGTTTCCAAACCCTGCTTTGTCGGCGATCTCTTCGTGCTTTTGTACCTTCCGTGCTACACGCGTACATCTCGACGGTGGAGCGCTTGTCCCCATATACCCGTTGCCACTCCCCTTCATGCTATACTCTGTGCCTCATTGCAAGCCTCCTAGGTATACAGCACGCACCGTGTCACGTTCGCCACATTCCATAAGTTCAGCCAATCAGGCCAATGAGACGAAGAGCTGTTGGCGAAGCTGTGGAGAGCCGTGCAATTGCAAACCTTCATAGAGCTAACTGCTTCAAGTCCAGGAAAAGGGAATACTCGACACCAACGAAAACTGCCATCCACAAGCACAAGCGGGCTTGTTATAAGGATTGCAAGGATCGAGAAAGCTGAATTTTGCTAGAAATGAAAGGGAAGTTAAAGAGGAGAAATGGGACTACCGGTGGCAATGAAGTGACGAAAACGACGTCGATGTTTTACAGGAAGAAAGCAAGAAGAGGCCAAGATGTGAAGACACTCTAAACTACATCTCTTGCAGAAACTACCGACTGCCTACGTTTAGCATAAGAGGTCAATGCGCAAGTCCCGGGAGAAAATCTGTGGGGGCTGCAGGGTCCACACATGTAAAGCACAACCCTAAACCGATCCAATGTCCTCGAAACGTAGTGACCCTTACGTTAGTTCCTCGAGGTGATAGGTTCCCCAATAATTGTCGCCGTCATCCTGTTAACACTATTGCAAGTACTGAATGTAAACTCTACTAAAAGTTCAGCTGGTCTAGACCAATTGGCCAGACACCGTAGGGCGTCGATGAACAGGCCACAACCACCTTGCAGCCAAATAGGTCGCGCTCCGTCGGTAAACCATACGCCAACGAATCATCTACTTGCTTCAGGACAATGCGCACGTTTAAAATAATTTGTGAGAAGCCGATATTCTTTCCATTGAGGAAATCTCCTGCTTGCTTGTTTAATCAGAAGCCCGCCAGAGTGTTATGGGCTGAACCCTTGGGGACCTCCAAAAGGCAATATAGGGTCCAGAAGCGTTAGTATAGACTGAGAACTCGCGTCGTTAGCTCCCATTCCCTTGTCAAAACCTTTCTCATTTTAGACGACACTGTTCATTCGTTTAAAGAAAACGTAAAAAATTATTCCTCTAGTGCAGGAAATTCTACCTGGAGGGACGACATCGTATGACGCTGTATATATTTCCCTAGTTTATGACATATAAAAAAGCAAAAAATAGACACTGAAAAGCGCCGCACAATAACAATAAAATTCCGCATCAGAACATAACAAAAGCCACAGTAGCAAAGGCAGGCTTACCAACGGCCTAAGCAGGTATGACGGCAGCCATGCTATACAGTACGAATGTACACATACGTATGCATATGATGAGTCGCGCACATCAAGCGGAGTCAACCGTGCATCTTTGCATATGTTTTGCTACAAATGTCCTACTTCCATTGTACTACGCCCGGTCGTTACTTTTTCTTACCGCGCCCCTTCTAAGTGAGTACATGACCTGTCTGTATGCCATACCGTTCGCATTGCATAATGTTATGCTGGTTTGCTACTACTGCTACCATTGCCAAGGCTGAGACTGCTACAACTACAGTACTATGGACTACTTGCTAGCGCGCTCGCGGAAAACCTAATCAGCTTCCTGGCGTGTCTTACTGCCATCTAGGTTTCTTGTGATATGCCCTTATCCCGGACACTCCGCTGTCTTCTATGCGTTTTGTGCCCCGTGCTCCACACCCTGATGTTCCCACCATACTCCAACTTATTCCTTATTGTCGGGCGCCCCTCCTTCACATTACCTTACAAGCCAATGCAACATGATGAGAAGAAGAGTGCCAACTACAGCGGCAATCGCCAGTCGTTGAGTCGTCGCTGTTGTCCTCGACGGTAGCCGTTTGGCCGGAGACAGTACTGCATGCAGCGGCTTCGTTGACTGGGCCGGGCCCGTGCTGCGAGGCTGTTCTTTGCCTACGCCGTATTGCTATACTACTTGGCTTCGTTTTTCCTGATCTCTTCCGCGCTGTGCCCCAAAGAGATCGTCCCTTTACACAGTTTGTTCGGATAAATTCTACCCAGGCCCAACCGTCGGTATAAACGGCAGCGAGCAGCTAGCTAACTGCTGGCTCCGCCGCCGCCTAAACGGATGAGCAGGGCATTCGAAGAAAACTTAACAGCGAACAAGAAACCGAAACGCCGCATTCAGCAGGCACAACTCGACAGTCACAGTGGCGTTGTTGTTAGCGATAAGCGAGTCCCTTGATTCCCTCTTTCGCTTTCTCTCTCCCATGTACTGCAATATTTTTTCATACCCTTCAAGTTAGTGGTTGCTCGTACTGCTGCGAACGGCCGCTCAGCTCAACGCCCGTTTTCTTCAAAGAAGCGCAGCTCGACATGATAAGGAGCGATACGGCGGCAAAGGCTCAGCCCTGCTGATGAGATTCCGTCATAGCGGTGACGTTCTTTATAACGACCACTACGATCAGCGCTACTGACAGCGATGGTGGGACCAGCAAAAGTGTGAGCCGTTGGCTGTTCCACGTATTCTGGTAGAGAGACAGAGAGGTTAACTCTCTGCTACCTCTTTACTGTTGCTATCTGCCTAGCACCTGCGAACCACCCAACTGACAATGTCGGCCGGCTGATTACAGTTGATACTACTAGTGTAGCGCATCCCGACGCGTTCTGAGCTGCCTGATGGCGCTTGCGCAGCAGAGGAGAATCCACATCGGATCGTACGCACCATAGGCAGGTAGAAGTAATGTAGATTGCAAACTCCGAATCGCTAAAATGGCCCGGAAGAAATATCACCCTGGTTTTGCTTCGTATTAGAAGTAAACTCGTTGAGGGTCATTTGGGACGTATCTGGAACCAGCACCTTGCTCCAGTAACATATGATTACCATACACCTGATTCGACACGCAGTCTATGCGAGCTTATGTAACCGATTAGCTCGGCACCACTTCAAATTTATCATAGTTAAAAAATTAGACGAACAGTGCCGCATCAGGGTTTTCAGGGATCACACATCTATATTTATAATAATAATTATTATTATTGTTGTTATCATAACAGCTCGGCCGTCTGCCAGTTCATCGCAATTATAGACAAGTCCGAATTAAAAAGCAGCGCCTTGATCTATTCGAACTTGTTTGGATGTACGTGGACACTGGAATACTTCACGGCCACGCACATAGCCGATGTTCACGGTGTACGAGCCCAACAAGAACCGTACGTGCACCTGATGTAATATATCGTTCAGTGTATGCAGATCTACATTTCGGTAGCAATATGTTTTTGTTTACAGCTGAAGTCGTACCAGCGACTCGCTAGCTAGTAGCTGCCGAAGAGTGGCTTTTGGCTTGTTTACTTGCTAGCAGCTGTAGCAGAAGTCGAACCCGCCAGACCAAACGAAACCAAAACAACAACATGATGTTACAATTGTACTACCTGGAACGAAGCGGTCTGCGCGCCAGTGGCGATACGCTCGGTAGTCATAGAGGTGGAAAGACCGTTCAATCACAGCGGTTATAGTGCAGCTGCTGCCGGGGCGGCTGGTGCAGTCTAACGTTGTTTTTGCCATTCTTTGCTCAAAAAAAAAAAGAACAAGGGAAAAACGAAGCAAAGGAACAACTGGCAAAGAGAGCACAGCAAAGTGACGGGTTCGAGAAAAACGAAGCAGGTCAGTAGCAAATCAATGTAAACAAAATGACGGACCGACGATGGGAGAAAAGCCGATCGACAGGGGAGCCACGACAACGACGATGGCGGCTATGGGAACATCGAGGTGTCGGACGAACCAGTCGAGTCGAGTGAGGCGACGAGAAATGCCATCGCTATCAGAGCAGCCGTTGTTGCCACCTTGTCCAATAAGCAGCTCAGCTACCCGACGCCGATATCAACAGCATAAGCAACAGCATTACCTTCCGCTTGCCGGTTTAGCCTGCTGACGCAGTTTTCGCGTTACTACTTCACGTTTGTTGCTGCTGCCACGGTTCGCTGTTGTCGTTGAGCTCTGGTCACCCGGTCGGTCAGTCGGTCTCTCAGTCGTCTGTGGCTGGTACTCAGGGCCCGGCCTGATTTGTCGTCCTGATTTTTCCTTGATCTTAGATTGGAACCAATATCCTTCTACTCCTTTTCTCAAAACTAGTGCTCTCTCATCTTTTTCGTCTTCTGCACTTCGTTTTGTTTCTCGACGTTCCTACTTCTATATTGGCTGATGCGTTTGTTGGGGTGGAGTTCGTGCTGGTCGCTTGCTGAGTTGCTCGAATGCCCTCGCTGAGCATAACCGGAATGTTTGCAGCAGGAAGAACGAAAAGTAACAGCTGTCTTGAACAAGACTCGAAGCATTGGAAGGAAGGGGTAAGTTGGGGGATGTGCTGGTATACTTACGACCAGTGGACCATCGACCTTACTGGATTCAAAGGTACTCAAAGATGCTGCCTAGCCTTTACACAACTACAAGAGGCTGTGTCCGCGAACGAACGTCAAGAAAGGGGAACATAGGATGATATTATTGCGTGGCGCGAGTCACGAGGTTGGAACGGACGAGTGCTGAATTAGAAGACTGTCTACCTGTTTAGCCGGCTGGCGGGGCCATGAACTAATAAATTTCACGCTTTACCGGCCCACCGCTTTATTCGAAGCCAAAAACACGTTCCATCGTGAAGCCAACGAGCTCACGTTCTCTGGCGATGCGACATTTTCAGAGCAGGGACTTACTGGGTGGAATTGGAGGCAATCGGAAAAACAGTTTGAAGCGAGAGATAAAGAGAGAAGTCATTCACGCAAATGCGCGTCTATGAGTCCAGCACACTTGTTGTTCGGTGCCGCTCCTTTCCCTCACCCCCCGTCCGTACTAACGAACGCCTCGTAATATTCTACCAAAGTATTACCGGGTTGTTTGGATGGATCTACAAGTCCTTTACTCGTCGTGGGGTCACCATGGGCTGTAAGCCGCCTGCCCTCTGAGCAAGCAGAAGCCAAACAGATTACGCACTCTCTTGCCGAAAGAGGCCGCCGAAGTAAGAGCAGTGCCTTTGTCACAGGATTTAAATGGTGGCAACAACGGCGCTTGTTCGTTCTACGGATTGACATGAAGCCGCGACCGCACATTTTTCATCGCTCCACTCTCTTGGGACTCCTGGAACACCAATGCTGGCACCGCCATCATCTACCTACAACTAGCAGTAAACGCTACCGTCGCTTCAGGCACAGTAGTGGTACTTTGCAGCTTGCTGGCAATACGTAGCTGGTCGGGCAGCAGTCTGCTTTATTTGGTGTCGTGAAATAATGATAATAGAGAAATCGCAATCATTAGTAGTTCGACTAGCTGATAAACTAGAAAGCGTTTGAGGATCAGCACTGGCCAAGAGAGCTCTTGTTTAAGGACAGAGAAGTGAGTGAACCCGTGGCTACTAGCTACAACATCTCCCCCACCCCCCGAACAATTTGTGGTGTGAATCAATTTGCCCGTAACGGGTAGGGTCGTGTGAGGTCAAACAAGTAGATAGATAAAATGCATCACGCCTCCAAGCGGTTGGTCCCTCGCAAAAAAACATGTTTGTGGGCGACGTCTGCATGTGTGTCTGTCTGTCTGTATGAGCCTGTGTAACGCTATGGTTAATGTTTTCTAGTGATTAACTCTCGAATACGCCAGCCAAATTACATACTCTTCGCTTTCTTTTCCTCTCTGCACGAACCCCGAACGGAAACGGGGTCATAAGCTGAATATAGGGTACCTGTTCAATCATCTCGAACACGTCGAGATAATAATTGTTCCTAATACACTTGTATTTATCAATAATATAAATTTGGGCGCATTTGTCACCTTTGTTTGCAAAATTACGTTTAATTATTACATACCAGCTCTCCCTGGCCTTAGTTGGGCCTCTTGGGTAAGTAAGTTATGTGATTGGGTGCTTTTCGAATAATTGATCGTCGCTATACATAAACGTTTAGGTGCGTTCGCATTTGGCTTATCTAACCGAATGGAGGCAATGCCATCCCGTCTTTATAGTTTGTCATTTTTGCATTAGCACTACCGTGATTTGTTCTTGCTTGCCATATGAGCAAATAATACATGAATGAATTCCCACTCTAGCTGGGCGCACTACGTTAGGCTGGACACGGAGCGGCCATCGCCAAAAGGAACCAGTCCCTGCAGAAGTAGCAGTGCGTCAACAGCATTCGACGCAGCGATTGCAGTAACAGCGGCAGACAAAATCGAAAGTTGAAAACAAAAAGGAAGCGGCGGTAAGCAACATCTAACGATTTAGCCAACCGGCCGGCCAGCCCATCACACGTCCCTTCTTTCGATCCTTTTATTCCTTAAACAGCAGCCGCAAGAGCGAAACGAACAAAACAAGGCATCCTTCTTCTCAAATCAGAGGTGGCGCTGCTGCCATTACCAATGCGTTACAGCTGAGAAGGGAAAAATACATCGGGAAAAGCAAAAAATGGAAACTTATTTTCTCTCTCTTTCTCCCTCACCCACTCAGCCACCCACTGGCCCACTCGCTCGCTGGATAGCTTCCTGCCTTGCTCCATCCCCTGTCTCTGCCTGCGTTCTTCTCAATGGACGGATAAAAGGCAGACGATACGTTTCAGCGTTGGTCGGCAGCCAGCGTTCTACGTGCAATACAAGCATGAGGTACTTGAACCGCTGGAAGCGAGCGAATAGCTAGAGTGTCCATAGAAGCAGAACGGACAAACTCGATGCTTCCAAAGCATCTGGTCGTCTACAACGGAAAATGATCCGGCGACCTCCATCTAATGTAATACATGAGAGCACTTGGCACTTAATCGTGCGGCAGGGTGCTTGGTTCGCGCGTGGGAGGGCCGCTGCGAGGTTCGCCAGGAACAGTTTTCTCGCATTTGCTCATTGCTGTCTGTCACTGCTGTTGTTTAGACGCATCGTTGATCTTTTTCGATTGTCTTCTTTGTCTCCTATTTCGTTTCTTATTTCCCCCTTCTGCCGCTCGAACGTTACTACAGTTTGCCTATCACAAGACTACTGCTATTTCTATAGTATTTTCAGTGCAGCTGATACTTCTACTTTTCTCGTCTTCTTTTTAGAGTCATCAGTGCTTTCTTTCTATGTCGTTATCTTTGGTCTCGAATAGCCTTGTCTACTATTGTCGGACGCTGTTTTTAGTTGGTGCCGCCACTGTCGTTGTCAGTGACAGTTATCTCCTGCCTTTTACTTCTCGATTTTCTCATCCCGTTCCCTCAAATCTGGTACTATTGTTTGTTCTCGAAACCTTTAGATAATCTTTGTAGCAATTCCGTCCACTTCTAGTTCTAGCTTCTGTGGTTTACAATACAAAAATAGTATGCCAAGCATGAACCCAATTCGTTCTGAGAAAAGGTCCAGCTTATTCCTTCCGTTATCCTTATGAGGAAGCGCATCACCAACCGCTACACTCGTCGTGCGTTGTACGCTTGCGATGGCCCCCAGCACGTCGCACACAATTAACCGGTCTAAAACCGATGCCGTGATGACGATTACGAAACGATCACGGTAACCTCTTTTTTTGACACTGGTTTCCTCATGTAATTTTTGCAAGCTGCCGCTGCTGTTGTTTACTCCTATTTTCTTTCATTGACTGGAGACGTAGGAGCTACGCCTCAGCTATTGGATTGCCGTCCCTAAGTGCTATGTGTACTGTGCAAGCAGCGTTCGATGACCGACCGTCGTCTGTTGGCTGCCATTTCTCCGCAGGTCTAACGGCGGCGATGGCAGCTGTAGCAGAAACTAAGACAGGAATCACGTGACTCGTGCAACTTAGAAACGAGCGAAGTAACCAACCAAAGTGACAAAACTGACGACCCAACTCGAAGTAAAAGACCAACAAGAGGCGACAAACGCTGCCAACTGCAATAAAACAATAACAACAATAATAAGGAAAATAACGGTGGCGAAACCGACGACGAGAAAAAAGGTCATCAGTTATCGCACCTTTTATACTGACCTTCATCTTCATATTTGCGACGCTAGAAACCGAAGGACTGCGCCAGAGCAACGGAGAGATAGAGGCACCGGAAGAAGGACAAACGAAAGATCAAATTCAAGAGAAAAGAGCTCGCAAGCCGCCGATGGTGTCAAGGGACGGTTGCGTGAGTTGAAAGGACGAAGACACCCTCCCCTACACACACCTCAGTCTGCTAGCGCCATGGTCATTACGTAGCATCACCTCTATCGCAGTTACAAGGAAAGAAGAGACAAAAAACCAAAGGATCTTGCTCAGGTACCAACTTTACACACGCTCCTGCAATGCTAACGTACAGTCGCAGTGGCAATTTCTCAAAAAGACTCAGCACTCGTCCTTTGTCGTTGCAGTAAAGTTGAGCAAAGCAATCGTGAGTAGGACAGGAAATAGAGAATATCGTGGGGAAGCTCACCGGTCGTCGCTCTTCTGATCAACAAACCGCTGCAGGCGCGCCAGCCACCCAAACTTACGTCAGCTCACGTGGCTGCTGCTGCCATGACAATCATCCTGTCCCCGCAGGCCGCCCACAACACAAAAGAGCGGGGCAAGAGCGACAGGCAAAGAGATATACGTACAGCTGCCGCAGCCAGAGCCGCTGCTAAGACATACTGTGATGCTCAATCAGTGCGTGTCGAAGAGATAGCACTGGCAAGAGTACGACAGTAGATATAATAATAGGAGAGATGGCCTGCCGTTCGGAAATGGCCTTTCATCATTATGAGCGCACAAGAAGATTACCCCCCACAGCAGCGGCCTCGTATCCTTCGCACCAGCTGTAACAAATGCGTTGAAACGAGTGAATGATCAATCAAATAGCGCCAACAACGACAATCGCTTGTCGTGTCTAACCTGGTAAAAAAAATTGAGGGTAGCTCTTGCCATGTGCAGTAATTGTTGTCGTGAAGTTGTGGCACAGAAATGTCATTCAAAGCAGAGAAGACGAGCAATCATTGTTAATGAAAGTAAACAAGTGGGTTTAAGTTTCATATAGGACACTCGATTGGCCACTGGCCTTTACAGAGATAGCAACCAAATATAATATTCATATGTGCATATATTGCACGTATTGATAGTACATGCATACCTATGTATTCTCCGAACCACGTGAATATATATATGTGGGCAAGGCGACCATCTAATCGACTAGTGCCGCTTTCGCTCAGCTGGACGAATCAGTCCGTCAATCAATCAATCAATCACAAACGATGAATTCGGTACTCTCGATGTAGCCCGCTTCTAAATCATTTACGAGCTAGCTACGCAATGGCCCAGTCGGCTTTTGCCTTTGGTCTACTTCTTAAGCGGGTGACGCACAATATATGCACACACTATAGAAGACGTGAGCACCTACACACTCGAGCGCAGAGACAGCATAGAACTGTATCGGCAGAGGCGTGCTGGAGATCGTCGCTGTTGCTTTGTCTTTACGGCTATTCTTCGGTCGGTATCGATGACGAAGTGCCCCTACTGCCTCTACTACATCACTACCCCCAGCCACATACTCGGTATGTGGCTACAAGCAGCTAAATAAGGCAAGTAGACAAACGAGTAAGCGCTCAGCGCTTGTCGACCCAAGATTCATTTACGACGGCTGACAAGGAGGACTTGAACAACAGATAGTACAACGAACAATAACTAACATGTTCTTGAGTATATGTCTGTACCTAATTTCGGCCTAGGTCCGTTGTCCTTGTTGAAGCTGCTCCTGCTTCGATTCAACCATTCAACTGCAACCACTCAAGCCAAAACATCACTATTAGAATATGTGCTATAATATGCACATCGATTTCTTTCTTAACAGAAATCGTCCACTTTGACGGAAACTTCACTACTGCTCTTGCTGCTTCATATCGTGACGTGGCTGACAGACGAAACCCCAGATGAAGATCTATCTCTACAAGTAAATTTAGTTATCCGCGGGCCGACCGGCCGTGTGTATGCCGTCAGCCGTTCTCCACGGACCTCGTTGCTTATCTAAATATGATAAAACTCTATCTATATTATAGTTATTGTCGATGTTATCGACGTAATGATTAATGCTTATATTTGTCACTTTCCTAGAATATGTACGTTATATACATATAGGCATGAAGTTGCTCGACCACGAAACTTATTCACGCATACGAGAAATATATTTAAAAATGACCGCGGTCAAAGTAACCTGCTGACATGATTTTTGCTGCTGTTGTCTGATGACGTTTCGACACGTTGGCTCCTGTAACAAACTGTCTAAACAATACGCAAACACATGCAACGTTTAAGTCGTACACATGGCAAAACCTAAAAATCAATCAAAATTGTATTCCGTACAACTACTTTGGTCAGATTTGCTTAATAATGTGAAACACATTTATACAGCCATAGGTAAGCCAAACGTAGTGTGTGTAGACACGTGTCGTCGTGCTCCTGTTGCAGAAACGCACCCTCGATATTTCATTCTCGCATACACAGTCTACTCTATTTATTTCTGCGTTAATTTCCGCTTCTTTCGGCGCTGTTGTTGTTATACAACTGTAACAATAACAAACGTTTTACACCGCTTGTCGTTCTTCAGTCGTCAAGCAGAAAGCGTTAGTAGCGCGTCTAGCTTTTGATGAGCTGGGAACGAGGAGCGTACAGGCGCATCGAGGACGGGCACTGTCAAACAACCAACAGGAAGCCTTAGCGTTCAAGCATATTATCCATGTAATATAGCAATGCCCCATGCTGCCATTGGTGTTGTCGCCCTAGACACACCTCTTTTCCCTTCCGACACAGTCGCTCAAAGGTTGACAAATACAACTCCTGTCTATAATATATAGCCCAAAACGGCAACAGCACCGGGGGCAGCAGTGCGCCAACACACACAAGAAAAGTAAACATTGACATGTCGGCTTACCTCGCCGCGGTGAGTTGTCAAAATTCTTGTCTGTCCGCCTGTCAATGTGACGGCATCGCCAATACGAATCAATGAATAAGGAAAACCGAATCACGCGAGGCAATAGGTGCGGCCGCGGCAAGCGTCTCTGTCAGTACCTCTACCGATGTTACTAAATTGTTTCGAGTTTTACGTCCAGGGCTGCGCTTGAGCATTGCAGGACCGAACCCGGAAGCGCCGCTGCCGGTCGTACTGTAATGCTTAACACGGCGTAACTGGAATGTGGGTGCTACTACTGATACGTTATTATCTGCTTGAATCCGATTTTCTTTCATCCTCTGACTCCTTTTGGTCGTTTTCCTTCGCTGGCCTGCCTTGCACTGCCGTCGTCAATCTCCATTATCAAGCTCGCACTATGCAGAAATTTTGCCACGTCTAGGTAGATATTCCTTTGTCATTGCCTTTGTTCGTAGTTGTTCCCCTCCTAGCTGCTGCTATTGTTGTTGTTTAGATGTAAAGGATCGGAAAAAAAATCCGGCAATACAAGACTCAGAACTATGGAGCTGTCGGCGGTCGGTCAGTATTGACGAGCCTGTGTACGTTATTTGGCTAAAAGTCTGGCGCGGTCCAGCGAAGGCCATGACGAAGAGCCGGCCAATTCGGCATAAACCTGACCATAGCGTGAAGAAGGAAAAGTTGGCAATAGAGGAAACACGCATGTTAACGAAAGTAAGCTTGCTTTCGACCTTTTCTCTAAATTTTACTCCCTAACCGTTATTTCTTTGTTTCCCTCAGTCTGCATTCTTTCTCTCTCCACCACTCCACTCTCCCAACAAGTACTGGCCTGCTATTTCCAGTCATTTCCTTCATACACTCGATAGATGACATGTTCATAGACGTTAAGTTAGATACCAAACAACAGCAATAGCTGCAACGGTCACGGTAGCGGACAAGTGACTTCGATAGACTTCCTTGATCTCTTCGATATTCAGCTACTACGCTGAGTTCGTTGCCGCTTATAGACACCGGGTTGTGTCGACAGGAGGAGAGAGATACGTTGGTAAGTAGAATTGTCTAGGATTGCCCGTTAGCCGAACAGTCACCGAAGTGCGTTTCGAGCCTTGGGGGCTAGTGTGCTAGTGAAGACGACGCAAGAATGTGGTGATGCTGGCAGTACTATTGACTCGTAGGCGTCCAAGGAATTTTTCCATCCTGATCCTTCTGCGGCTAGCGCCAGCGTCTCTGGTAGAAAATCGAGGAGACTGCAGTTAAGCGGAAGCTTATAAACCCTACTCACTTTCTCATTCTTTTATCACCCCTCTAGACTCTCTGGACGATGCCGGCGACAATTCCAAGGGAATCACTCGTTCCGAACTAGTAGTTTACGCTAGCTAACATTGACAACAAGCAGCTGTCATTGGCTATGGCAGCAACAAATGATGCGCTAGCGTTGCTACTGATTGTAATCGCAGATTGTGGGGAGATGGCGGTGACGGTTGGCTGCCAGCTACTACCGTTGCCATCGCTAATTCAACCACGGGCACCATGTTGTCATCGTCAGGATAGTGCTGCGTTTAAGTGTTGCGTGTGCCTACGTTAGCGGGTGATAATGAACGAACAGCACTGGAAGTGTGGTGGGAATAGTGTTTTAGATATAAAAGGATGGATATCCTTCTCTGTCTGCTAGTTGTCCTGCCCGGGGCGGCTCCGCCCAGAACCAGTGACTCGGTCGTCTAGAAATACAGGGAAACATTCAGCGACAACAACAATGACTATAAGAAAAGCATACCCATCCAGGATGCTAGGACTAGACGCTGTAGAGGCGTGTTTATCTTTTATCAGGTTGTTTGTCTGATGTTCGTCGACTACAACGCAAGCGTACTAAACACCTTCATAAAAGGAGCGAGAAGAAAAGGACCATGCCAACGATGCACAAACGATTTTGCCAACAAACACCATTGCATTCAAACCACATTGCAGTAAGAACCAGCAAAACGCTAAGCGTAAGCTGGACAACATCCTGTTTGTCGTTATTACAGATAGCTGGTTTAGCCGTTAGTACTTCACGGCGGACAACAGCCGTTTTCAAAACATTCTGCATCGTGTTCTCAGAAAGTTACTACAATATCGTACACTCAAGCCAATGTATAGATGCATAGGTCTTCTTTTTTCAATAGTTGCTATTATGGCAGGGAACACCTGTAACGCAGTAGATCGAACGGAGAACAATAGAAACTACAACGCATTAATTGCCGGTCGATCAGCGCAACCTATATGTATATTTGAACAGGATAATCTGGTTACAACGGTACATGAAAAACAAGAATACGCACACGCTTATGTCCTGCACGGTTTTTCCTACTTGAGAGATATAGATAAAATCAACTAAACCTCTATCAAGAAATGAACTCTGATAATATTATTTGAAACGGGCAGAAAAACAGTTTCTGATTTGCTAAATCAAGAGAAAATGGACAATACCCACGCTTGTGTCTTCTTGTCCACGATTGTCTTCAGCGTCGTTCCATTTAAACGACATCTACCAGTTTCTCTTCCCCAGGCCAAACAAAGCCAAAGCACCGGTCTCACTTAGTCAAAGCTTTGACATACAGGTACGTTTTTCAAGCGTAGCTTTTGGGCTAGCAGTATCGTTTATCAGCCTATGCAAGTATATTGCGGCATCGCAATATTTCGACTTCTAGGCTATATCGCACTTAGAAGATAATACAGAGTTGCCTATCTCTGGCCATTTGATGGAATACTTTACAGTTGCAACCGTAGTCTTCGATGAGGACGCGGTTTTCAAGATAGCAATCCCTATTACCCTGGCGAGAGCAAGGCAATTCGACCCGGCGTCAGGAAAACACTAGAAGAAATATTTGTATGCACAAAACACGAGCGTTCGGTAGATAGTAAAATCACAGTAAATACGAGCATTCGTAGACGTCAATAACATTTAGATTTTACGACGCAAAAACAAATATACGGTTTGCGATATATAAAAACACATTTGAATCCGCTGTGACGTTTTGCGAAGTAGAAGAACACAACCAATATACCCCAAATCTTAAAGTAAACTATAGTATAGTGACTAAACGCGTTTGTGGCAGTTCCAGAATTATTAATACAGAAACCCGTCTAAGAGCATCGGAGGAAGATAATTATATAATAAACAGTTGTCCATCATTTATCAGCAATGTGTGGCGTTGCAACGATTCGTAAAACGGATTTTAATTGAACTACCGAAAAGTATACGAAGTCATTTTTAACTCAACTTCAAGCATTGGGTCTTCACAGTTCTTGTTAACGACGCCTGCACGCCGACCCCACTGCCGATATCATATATTGTACTTATTTGTTTCCTAGAATTCGTAATCGACGACCACAACAAACCACCGCATTTATCGTTCGCTCGTCATGCAATAGCGATGCTAATGTTGCTGGCAATATTTCCTATATGCTTGCTATTTATACACTACATAGTAGCCAGTCTACTAGATAAACTTGTCTACCAGCTAAACAAATTACTACCATCATATTACCATACGTTAGTGGGTGCTCTGACGGCAGTAACAACGATACGTATTAGAGGATATCGAAGAATTCAGTAGTGATGCTGCCGCCGCCGCCGCCGCCGCCGCCGTTAGGGAACATGCGATGTATTTAACTCGTGGCCGTTGTCTATAAAGCGAGAGATTTAATCACGGTTCTCGGAGTC
Source organism: Varroa destructor (assembly GCF_002443255.2). Classification (NCBI taxonomy): domain Eukaryota; kingdom Metazoa; phylum Arthropoda; class Arachnida; order Mesostigmata; family Varroidae; genus Varroa; species Varroa destructor. The sequence continues at coordinate 29,018,586 of NW_019211455.1, read as the reverse complement.
ATTGCCAACCTGGTCCGTTCTGACGCCCCGCGTCGCGTTTCGTTTATGTTTTACATAAAGCCCACCAGTCACAACATTCAGCTTCGCCGCTGTCAACCGCCCGGCATACAATTGCGCCCCAACTGGGGTCCGTTACTAGTTCCATGGTGACTTCTGCTGCTGCTCGACCGTTAAGCAAATCTGTGTTGATTTTCCCATGTAACTAAATGTGTACGCATGCTTGCCGCGGCATAGTTTGTCTGTGTCGTTGTGAGCGTATGCAGTGGCTAATTTTTGTTCGTTCGTGGTGATGCTGCTATTTATATTTCTTGGTGATGTTGGGACCTGGCGTCGCCAAAGCAGCCGTCGCTTGACCATCAGATAGGAACTGCAACTCTACGTCTTGTTTTTCATCGTTGTCTTGCAATATGCACACACAGCCGTTCCACGATAAACGCACTATGTCCCACTTGTTTCAATTCCAGGGCAGCAAAAGGAGTAACCGCGACGAAAAAAGCCGTTGCGCGTTTCCCTCTTCTGGATCCACTGGATGGCAGCGATTGCCAACTACCGACTGCAAATAGCCGACTGCCGCTGATTTGCTGATTCTATGGCGGCGGCTGTTGTCTGTCTATTTATCTATCTAGCCGGTCTGTACGTCACTTGGCAAAGCCAGTGGCCCATCTGCAGCCAAAACAGCACTTTCAGCGGTTCCTATAGACGCTCCATTCAATGCAACTGAGCGGTGCGCCGCAGCGCCGAAGCCGACCGACCAACTGGCCCGGAGGCGCTTCGCGACTCGAAGAACGGCAGCATGAGCAGCCAAAAGTGCCGTCAAATAACACGAAACAGAGGAGGACGAAAAAGCCTCCGCAGAAATGTAACCGACGGATGATGTCGTCTCCAGGCCAATTCAAATCGACAAGCATTGCAAGTCGGGCACAATTCAAATTCCAGCGTGGCCACCGTAGCAGCAATATTATCTTCGCCGTAACTGCTGCCGCTGCGACGAAAACTGCAAACCGTCACCGAAGTTTGAATCTTTTTGAGAAGAGAAAAAAACAAAATGTTGTACTTATAGCACCAGCGCTGCTGGTTGAAGCGAACAGGCGATTGGTTACTCGATCAGGCCACCGGGCGGCTGGTCACTGTCGTTTTTTCTGACAGCGCTGTCTGCGATGCGGTTTCTGGTCGCGCCGCGTTAGACGATGTTCATACGCACAGATCAATGATATAAACAAACACTAAAATGTATTTGCATTGGCTATTATCACGGCAACAGGATTGTTGGCTGTTGGGTCAAATCTGCAGGAACAAAAAAAATCGGTTGTGCCAGTGGTAGTACCTGTCAAGGCAGGTGTCCGTTCACCGCCGTCATATACAGACCCATCGTGTATTCGTAGGAGTCTAAAGGTGGAGGAGCACCTTTTCTACGCACGTGATATCGCCGTCCCTAAATATACAATATATTGTCGTTGGTATTGTTGAAGCTGTCGTGATTACAACGACGATCCCCATTGACTTTTCTGTTCTACTTAAACCCAGCGGTAGGTAACACGCCTTGGCAGCTTTTGCGGTCGCTGCCCACTCCTTCGCCCCTTGTTGCCACACCAATATCTACGATAGGTCAGGCACTGACTAGGCTGCTTATTGACCTGACGGACCTTGTACAGTTACAAGGAATGTCTGCCAACCACCAGCCAGCATATATTGGCCAGAATCTTGCCTTAGCTCACTAGTGTCTTTGCAAACTGATATCCATCATACCACCTTCAGTATCTGTTTATGTATGGTCCACTGGCTGGCGACTGGTGCAATGCTGATCCCGTTGAGCCATATCGTGCCCCACGGCGCTCTCTTTTCCCAATGTCTAGATATCACTTGCCCGTCATCCACGCAGCTATTTATGGGCGTACATATGCGACGCTCGTACGACCCGCTAGCCTACTTGGGCTTACGCTTTCTTAACTTGCCTTAGTAGAAGCTGCTGCTGCTGCTGCTATTGTTATTGATAGACTGTTCCTTACTATTCTTTTGCATTGTTTGTTTAGCTTCTGTAAGGTAGGGCCAGACGCACAAGGTTCGGTGCCGTTTAGCCGGCAAAGTTGGCGTAGACACATACTACTGGCTAGAGCTCTTCGGCCAACTCGGCCAACACTTGCATTGCTAACACTAGGACACCGTAGAACACGCAGCGGTAACGGGGACAACCCTAATAATAGTATATGATAGTAATGTAGGGAGTGATGGTGTGGATAAAGCTATTGATGATGGTGATGGTGATACACGAGACCAGAGGGGGTCGACCGAACAAACCGGGCGACCATGAAGAGGAATTTACGACAAGTGCTTATTGCTTTGACATACTGATATGGCTAATTTTCATTTTTTGAATTCTAATTGTAACCGTACTGTATTGAATACTTTCATTTCAATGCTCTAGAAAAATTTACTATTTAAAAAAACAATAGGTATAATGCAACGTCTAGCAATATATTTGTATCTGCCTAGTCAACCTATTTCAAAACTTACTTTGGTTTGGTACAGGATAACAGTAACTCCTCCGCCAAGTCGACAATCAATAGTCGATTTCCTAGGTTGACGTATTCTTGCTGGACTAATGTCTAAGGCTTCTTCTAATGATATTGTTCCACCAGCAACCAAAAAGCCCACTGTTCATCATTAGCATCTTCAAAATCATCACCAATAATGAAATTGTCGTCAACGCCATCATCAGCAATTTGAAGGGCACTAAGTTAAAATGGCGGGGGCTGGCATCCGCAACAACTTTGAAATCGAAGCCAATTATGAAAAAAAAAAAGTAGAGAAAGGGAGAAGGGATGGCCAGAAAAAATTAGAACAAAGTTCTCATATTAGAAAAGATGTAGATAGACAGATAGAGCGGGGGCATCCCCGGGTGGCAGGGCTGGAAAGAGGGTCGGGCGTGAAAGCCGACCATGGAAACGTTAGTAGTAGCAGTCATGTGACAGCAGGAGGATAGTATCTCGATTTCTTGTCCTGGCTAAGCAGCAGGAGCAGTAGTGATGCCTTCTCTCACGAGCGTTAGTCTCGCAAGGTAAGGACCAGCAGCAAACGACCAAAGCGAAAGCGAAGGGCATTTCTTGATGAGTTCTCCTCTAACGTCCTGATGGCCTCTGTCCTCGTCGCTGTTCCACCCACTTCCTTCTCTTCCGCTCCCCTTCAATCTGCTCCTTTGGCTTCACTCATCTATCCTGTTTCTAAGCAGCCGGAAGCAGGCTGGAGCATGCCAGAGCAAAGCCAGTAGCAACCTATAGCAACTACCACGGCTCGACCTATCCGTTACGCTTGCTTCTTCTTGTTCCATTGCTCCCACTCAACATCGCCTGCATCTCCTTCCACTCTTCGCTAGGCTCTTCTCTGTTCCAAAAACAAACCAGGTGGTCGGTCATTCGACGCTACGCTTCTGTAGTGGTGCAGCTCGTCCGGCCGACTACGTTGTTCCCAGCATTGCTCTTCTTCTCTAACCTAGCTCCGGACTTATCCTATCTAACCCTAACGCCCGCTTCTCCACCACCTCCCTCATCTTCCTACTACTTCAGAAGGTGGTCACAGATGGTGCCGCGGCGGCTAAACTTAAACGCCTCATTTCTGATCCCCAGAGAGGGAGAAGAGCAGAACGCTGCTGCGGCCGCAAGAGCAGAATCCCAGGCGAATCTTCGTCTGGAAAAATTGCATCGTTTGTAGCTCGGGTCCGCGCGCCTTGTATTGTGCCCCTTACGCCATTCCCCTCGATGACCGCCGTCGCCTCCCCCAGAGGGCCACTGTCCCTCACATCCTATCTATTCCCGAGGCACGCCCTCCTACGAGCTTCCCTATTTCAACTTAGCCCTTCGCTACGCCCGATCCCATACCAGCAAAGCCTATAACGTTAGGTGTTTGGGAGCGGTACCGGGCTACTGCTGCTTCTGCCGTGAAGGTAGCACGAAATACAAAATAGCGATTTTCCACTTTCGAGCCGCTGCCGCCACCGCTATTCCTTCTTCTATGATGGGGGCCATTTGGTCGACGGGGAGAACCTGGACGCGCTATATATCAAACAATAGCATCTTTGCCACCACTGCTGCCGTTCTTACACAAAGCCAATGGCAGCTGCCACTGCTGGCCACCTGCTGTAACACAACAACAAGCGGGTGCAGAGTAAGGCTGGAAACTAGTCAGGACCGTCGAAAACAGGTTTTCTCCTCATTGCACGCCATTTTGACTGCTTTTCTAACGTGCGAAAAACTGCAAGAACGAAAGAGCTGAAAAGAGAAAAGGGGTGACGTATAAACATTGCTGCTACATGCCCGGTGCTCAGTCTAAACGGTAAGAGGACAAAGGGCCCTGAATGACCTAACCAGAACGACCATGAAGCTACTAAGGAACTCACTAAGGAACAAAATAACATCTTATTTATAACCATGCTTATCGTCATCGGTGTCATGATCACCACTAACGGCATAATTTTGGGGCGATTGGAATGACTTTTTTTTTACCTCATAGTATGCTCTGCTCTTTCTTCATTTTTCCACTGGGCCCTTATGGAGTAGCGACAATCCACATTTTTCTTTGCTCTTCTTCGGCTTAAGATCTGTCCCTTTGTCAGTCCGTTGACGTCGTCGTTCGGTCTTCTTTTCTTCTAAATTCTCGTGTTCGTCAGGGTGAATCGAGCTTCAAGCCACTTCTCAGAACTGCTTTCAATCTTCGCGACAGTTTATTCTTTTTGGCCAGGCAACCAAGCAGCACAGCGCACTTGGAGACCAACTCGGGTCACAGGAAACTCCTGGAACTCGAGACATCAGAGCTGAGACGGCAAATTTGAAATCTCACCGACGGGCGGCTGAGCGCAACTGCGGACTGCCATAAGGAAAAACGAGAAGGTGGTCGAGAAGCCGCTAGTCATCTCATTCGTCGCCGTTGTAACCCCTACTCTCGCCACGGCCGCTAGTCTTGGTTTCGCCTGTGTCCGGCGACCCGAGTCGAGCGAAGTTAAGCAAGCGTACGTTCATTTGGGACATTATTAAGTTTCGGCTGTCAATTGACGGGCGGCGAGAGGAAAAAGAACCGGAAGCCACGGTTGCCTTGCTCGCAGTGGCTTCAGCAAATGAGAGAGGAAGGGGCATGCGGTCGTGCAGATAGGAAACTAGGCATCATCACGGGGCCAGTAAGCCGTATGCGTACCCCGTCAGCCAACCAGCAACTGTGGGGACCACACTGCCTTCGACACGTCGACATACACAAGTTCCCTTTCCATCGTACGCTATACAGAACCTCCAGCCAAACTTACTCAAGCTGCCTTCTACTTACTTTCTGCGAAGAGGTAGCTTCTTCGGAGTACTCGCAAAGTAATAGTGATATCAATCATGTGACCACGGTTGCTATCCCGTTAGAAACAGCATTGACACCATAAGCGACTAGCAAACTATTCCCTGCCATAGCCTCCTTCGCGTATTGGCAGCGTATCAACCCGGGTGGTGCCTATACGTTTAGTCATTAGCCACAACGTAACGACAGGAAGGCCATGGCCTGTACGGGACTGCATTAAGGGACGCGGCGATTGTGTTGATGATGCAATAGCAAATGTTTGTAGGGGATAGACCTTGAGTGGGTGGTTACAGCCCACACAGCAGCGATGTGCGTTAGGGTGCAAGTATGTGCGTGGAAGAAGAAGCAGCTCGACGAGCTCAAAAAACTATGATCTTCCCGTTCTCTTCTCATCGAAGAACGATGAGTAACACTGTAGTCATCACTGAGTCGTAGACGATCTTGACTCGCAGAGAGTAGCCGAAATAGTTGCTTATGCGGCGGCTATAGCTGCAACTCTAATAGAATGTTCGTTTGCTACTCTTGCTCCTTCCATTTACGTACTTGCTTGGCAGCCTATAGAAAAGATGGCAGCGGATGAGCGAAGGGTAAGTGACGTGTTGAGATGAGAAAAAGCACAGCCAGCCTGCCCAGAGCATCGGGTACAGTTTATTTAATTTTATTGTCGGCCTGACGAAGGACCAGGACCTAACCAAGAACGGACGATCCAACTAGACAAGACTAGGTCACTAGTCACTATACATATACAAGTTTGCTACCACTGCCAACTTATGGTATTAAATCTCTAAAGAGCCTTCCCCTTTTCCTAAATCTCTGACTACGTTCACCCCATTGGGAAAGATTACTCTTCTCATTGATTACACTTAGCCTAAATACGCGGCAACGGCGGCAGGCAAAAAGGCCAACAGCGTAGTCAGGGTAGCACTGAAACTCTAAAGAAAGGACTATGAAACAACGGCCGCTTTCAGTTAGCAGCGGTTGGAGTGGCACTGCTCTAACACTTCTCGCTTCGTCAGATCTGCCTATTGTCTCAGACTACCTTTCTTAAGCTGGGGCAGACGCTTTCCTTGACGTATGGAAGGCAGGAAGCGATGTAAAATAGCGAAAAGTAGCCAGGCAGTATCCTGTCGTCATTGAAATGCGCCTCTATATACTTGGCTAGCGGAAAAATGTCTCTCAAGGTTCCATTATCTTTATGAAAGAATGCGGCCAAACGTAAGTTGAACGAATGCTTTTCCCGCTAACACATACAAAGTAATTCAATGAAATAGTTTATCTGAAGTGACAGCCACGCTAAACTGAGGAACTCAGAGCTCTGCAAGCTCCATAGGCTTAGAGTACACCCCCTGATGCAACGTCTGTTAAGAGCCTGATGGCCATATTATTGAACTGACCTACAAGTTGCACCAGTTTATTTTTCCATTGATAGCTTGACGCTGCTTGAAGATTCCTTCCTGCTCCTTATTTTCCTAGACCATGGTTAAGTCCACTAGAAAGGAAAGGAGCAGAGTTGATACGGAAGAAATCAAGCCGCACTAAAGCAACGCTTTAAGCCAGCTACCAAATCAAAATGTGCGGCAAATCTATTTCACTACTTTCTAGCGGTTGTTCCTCCTTTTGGAGTCTACCTGTATATGCTAGTGTTGCTAACGGCCTCAGTGTCGTTCGTCTTCAATTCGTTAGCTGAAAACAAAAATGGCCGAGTGATGATAGGTTGTCTCTGCAGACGGCCAGTCCTCGCCATTCGAACCATAAAGTTTCTTCACTTTTTTTCACTCCTTTCTTCTCGTTGTCCTTCTCCTTGATTTGCCAGAAGGAACACAGCCATTTGCCCCATGTTTTCCTTGCCACTGTTTTTCAGAGAAGGAGTGTTGCGGCGCAGCCGTTCGCCAGTAACTTCGTCCAACGGTTGCTTAACAGAAAATTCGAGCCAACCAGCCTCTTCGCCGTGTGTCTACCTTAAAGTGGACTACGGTTTTTTCTCTCCTTGCCGAACGACCGCTTGAGAGTCTGCCGCTGGTGTCAAAAGTTTCAAAGATGTTCTACCATGGCCATCTTGCTCAAACTCCGTCGAGGGACAGGACGGAAATGGGGATAAGAGAGCTTCGTGATGGGGGCGCAGCAATGGAACAGGGTCGGGCGAAAAAAAGACATAATGTAAGTTTTGCAAACTCTTATAGCGCCGAGGTACGTAAGATAACACGAGGAGACGTGTTGATGCTATCGAGAACTAAAAGTGCTCACTTACTTTGAAAGCGCGCTAGACAAGTAAACGAGGGACGATGCCTTTTAATCATTCACTAGTTTCGCTAGGCGATGCGCGTCAGAATACGAATATCGAAGACTTAAGAAGAAGAACGCTACCGATAGCTAAATAACAGTTAGAAGATAGCAGGCAGAACCAGGTAGAGCAATGGCGATACAGCGTACGCAGTACGAGCTTAAGACAGTCATCGTGGTTGGGCTAGTAACACCGCTGGCTTCACGGTGCCTTGAAAGGCTATAATAGTAGACAGAAGTGTAGACATTGAAATTATCACAAAGTTAAACCATATGATAGACGAATAAATTAAGCCAATATGTCAGTAAATGCAAGTTATAGCGAGCTCTATTGTTGTAGAGGAAACGAGAAATGAACTGTCCTAGATGTCTTCTCTAGTAGGCAATCTGCTTTTGACAAAGAATGGAACACATCAAATGCTTGTTCGTGATTGGTAGTCTTTGATGGTTCATGGTATACTATTTAATTGCAACGACAAGTATCGTTACAAACGTGATACCCACAACGGTATCCACGCGTTTCCGGCGGAACAACGTAGCGTGCAGTATCATCAAGGTCAATGACGGACTTAATCCATGGTTTGCTACGCTCATAGATGTGACTATCAACTACAGACCTCTAACTGTGAAGGCAGACGTTAAACAACCCAGCTTTGAATAGAAATGTCTCGAGCCAACAGTGTTGTATGACATTTTCGTATCCAAAATTAGATAATTGTTTTCTACTTCGCACATCTTGCAGATGCCAGACCCAATAAGCGGCGCCTTTTCTCACTCAGTTCGCTTCGAATCAAGCGCTGAGGCAGGTTCGTCTTGTGTACTGCTTGTGAGTGCGCTATGCCCTTGGACTTGGAACCCCTCGCTGCTCCCGTTTCATACTCATGTAGCACTTGCAACGGCGTGCGGCGATGGCTTCAGACAACGGCCCGCCATTCGACCTGGGCAAACACATGATCTTTCCTCGGACGACTGACATCACCTTTGTAAGTTAAAACTGTCTTCGCGAAAGATATCCCGTCAATGCCACTCACTTCACGCGAACCCCACGCTACTAGCGAAGCACAAGTCCATTTTCACTGCTTATACATATATATACTACATTTCAGCGAAGTGTTGAACCGAACTAGGAAAAACACACTCACGTTTCAGCGATGAAAAGGTATCCTCTTTGTCCACAACAATGCTGTTGCGTGTCCAGTAACTCGTTGACAGTCTTTAGGTATCCATTCGATTTGATGTTAATTAATTACAATTAATTCATCCACAAGATTAACTAGCACGCACACTGGTTCACGGTGCACACACACATAATATTTGTCATATATATATATACATATATATATATATAATTTTCTCTCTCTCTCTCTCTCTCTCTCTCTCTCTCTCTCCCGATACTTGTCAAATGGGCTGATTTCGACAAACACAAGCGCACTCTGGTGGATACACACACTGGCAGCACACGGATAAGCCACTACTACGAACGACAGCGACTGCAATAGCCGAAAGGGTTATCAGCTGTATTGCGATCTTCAGGAGTAATAGACAGTAGTCGACAGACTTTTTTTGATTTGGTTGACTACGGATCGGATCGATTACCACTGGCTGCATTTACTTGTTTTTCCCTCTGCTTCCTCACTTACACACACTATACACTTCCGAACAGATTTGCACAGTTTGTCCGTCCCGGGCCGTCTGTCACGTAATAACAGACAGACACACACCACCATCACCGAAAGCAGCAGCATCAGCACATCAGCGCACTCCTGGATGGTTCGGCGCAGACTGAAGCCAATGGCGCACCACTACGAGGAGAAGACTCTGCCAGCGCCACCTAGGAGACAACATGTCAAGCTAGCGGCGCGTTTTTCACTGCTGCTGGCGCCAGGCGACTGGCACAGCCTGCGACAACCGGCGGCAGCCTACGGGAAGATCTGGGGGTCCGCATCGTCATGCACATCGTTGAAAGCAATGATGGTCTATGGGGCTTATATACAGTCGAGCAAACTAAGGGGAGCAACGAAGTTGGCGGAGCGATGCCAGGCACGGTCGAAGTTGCGTTGGAAAAGGACTGCGAAAGCGACCTGCACTCGCTGGCTGAGTCGACTGAGTGCAATCAGCAGAAGCAGAATGCACCGAAAAAAAATTGACCGGAGTTCAACGAGAAAACTTCAATCAACTGAGTGTGATAACACTTCGCAACGGGACAAAATGCGTCCGGATAATGGCTATAAAAGGCAAAGCTACTACCGTAAGTTAAAAATGCTTTTCGCGTTCCACGTTCGATGTTAAACTTATTGAGCGTTATTTCAGGCGACTGGCTTCCAGCATGTAGTAATGTGTAACTACGGTCAGATCCGAATTTAAACCACCGCCCTGTGTCTCTGAGTTCGGCAAACAACCACGTTGATCGTTGCGCTATCGTGTGGAAAGAATATCATAAGCTAATGATCGTTTCGTATCGTACTTCTGGTAATTATACCGTTAGGCATTACTTCAGACAAGGTATTATTATAAGCTGGTCTAGTTGACTCATATTTGAACACGCACGCAAAAGGAGAGCTTTTCGAAAGGAAGCTTTGATAGATGGATGATTATATTAATCTATGAAGATGGAGAAGTCGGAAGTACATACGGAACAGCACGACTACGAGGCCAGGCATCCACACCTCACAGCTACCCGAACTAGTGTCCAAAGGACTCCAGAGACAGAAGGCTATGAAAAATTCTAGCCGAAAGTCGGAAAAAACAAATCTTTTTTTTTTCTCTGAAGAACCACTCAGAACAAAGCTCGGACGTTAGCGGGTTGGTTAAATTGGATACGAAGGGAGAATTATAGGACGCAGGAATATCTCTGCTTGCTGGAAACTGTCGGCACTGTGACAACGTAACTAACAGATATCTCTGAATACGTTGCCGCGGTCATTACAAATAGAAAGCATGCGAGCAATCACCGATTCGAATCTCAGCTCTGGCAAATCAAAAGATTTTTTAAAAAAAATTATAAGAGAAAATGGGCGAGAGCTTGAGGGGCTGTTTATTTTTTTTTAATATTGAATCTATGAAGCAGTACCGTCGCCAGTTCTGAAAACCGATCCACGTAGGGGGATAGCGGGGGGCTACTTGGAAATCAGAGAGCGAACGTCAGTGAAAATTCGCTCTTTGGATATTAGCCTTGAGAGATTTGTTCTACAAACCATCGCCTAAAGCTGTCAAAAGCTGCTCACGTCTATAAGGATATAAATACTGATCTGTGCTTGCAAGGGCGAAGATTATGTAGCTTTCGTAATGGTTTCGTAGCTGATGGCGTCACGTTTCGCTATTACCGAATGATATTCAATTCAGTAAGGGTTGCAGCCTGATGGAATATGATGGGAAGCATGGCACAACGGGGCTAATTGCGTTTTTTGTAACTATACGGTTGGGTGTGTATAATGTTTGCTCATCAGGTTTATGATTTTAAACAGAAACGAACAACGTATCTGTATATATTCTACATTCGCCTTCTTTCATATGTGGAATTAAGCTTGAAAAGATCTGGGTTATTTTTGTTTAATGGGCTGGGTATGATAAACAAATTCTGTGTGTTCTGGTACATCGCTTCTAGCTAGTTCAAAAAATATCAGTTAGCCAGCCGGTAGAGAATGGTAAGCGAAAGGCATCTTATATATGTACAAGAATTGATCAGACCACTTCTGGTAGCTTAGCTACAGTGGTTAAGAACGCATACATCGTCTTCATTTTATCTTCCTTCTTTCGCGTTTTCGACTTTATGTATCTAATTAAGGCTCTTAGTCTTGTGTCCGGTACTATCGTTGCGCATTATTTGCGAACTGCTCTATTGTGTCTTCGTCGTAGACACATTTCGTTATGTTTGAGGGCCGACCGACACTGATTATATGGAAGCGTCTGGAACAAACCTAAGTCAGGTACACAATCAGGTTAGAAATTAAACCTAATTTTTATGGTATCAGTGTAGCTGCGTTCTTGCTCAAGAACGGAGCCTCTTTCGAACTGCCGTCCGAACAGTCCAGCAGCTCTTCAACTTCAACCAAAAATTTCTTCTTAAAAAGCAGGTATGTACTGATTATACACTATCTGATCTACGTACGAACTGACCGTATCTGTCTAGCGAGGTTGAATATGCACTCTTATAAAAAAAAATTCGTGTCCTTTAGGTGTATTCGGATGCTTTATTACAAACTAAGGTAGATTATATGTAATGTTCGTATGTCTGTTAGATTGTCTACATTATTTTTAGTAAATACATGTTTCGGGGTACTTTGGTCGGCATTGCGGCTATATCTCAATGGAACGGACCAAACATGGATACCCGATGGTTATCAGAAATGTTCAGATGTGCATGCCTCTATTTCAGCTGCTTTTGAGTAAATGGCACCGATAAGTAATTAGGTAAGCTTCGAACGATTAGCGACTGACCTCGTTGTTCTTGGCGGATCCGGTGGCCAGTCTATCGATTGTTTTAGCGCTATCATGCATTGGGTCGTGCGCCCTGGGTTTCTTTGATTAAATTGAGTGGAAGAACTGGAACGGTTGGGATTGTAGACGTCCTGGGCGTAAAGCTAACGGAACCAACGTTGGATTAGCGGCACGTCTAGGAGGCTACATCACGCTCTACACAGTACAGCATCCGTCGTTCTAATGCTTGCGGCGTTTCGAAATACTATTATGCCATAGTGACGACTGTAGAACCCATTCGTTTAAGACGAAAATGCAACGTAAATCGATCATAATACGATCTGTAATATTACCTATCAGAATTTATAGCTGGATCATGGATTGTGCTATGTGCGGACTGTTTCATTAAACCTGTCTTTTTCAAGCCGTCTTTCGCTGCTTACCAAGCCCTGTTTCTTTCGAAGCGAAACCTTAACCTTTACTATAGCAAGAAAAACTGTTGGCGATAACGGTTGATTACCCAAAACTATACAGAACAACAACAGTGTGAAATTATAGGAATATATATGGCGCTGACGTGAACGAAGCTATTCACTTGATTTTACAGAATACACGTTAAAATAATATTGGAAACATCCTCTTAGCTGAAAAATGAGCTATGTGTCGATGCCTTCATAATCATCAATAACTGATGGAAAATAATGGCGAAGTACATCTAATTAAGGAGAAAGCTTCGCAAAGATTATGTTGTTTGATTAAGTGTTCAATTTGAAGCTCGTTAAGGAAGTCCTCTCAAAACGACCGTTGATCCTGTTTCGTCTTAGATTTTTAGTTCCCTTCATTCAATAATCTAATTCTATTTTTGAGTTTACTATCATTAGTTGTGCCTTATTATAACTGACACTGGAACACCGACCGTAAAACTCGAAGACAGTTATGCCTTACTTTTGTTCCAGGCCCCATCATAGCTAAGCCGAAGTGTGTACATTTCGTGCCTTCTGGAGTGTATAATTTTGTGCAATAGGCCATTGATTATAATCTTCGTTGAGCAAAACCCGGTCAAATCTTCAGCAATCTTCAAGCAGAGATCTAAAAAAAGTCTCAGCCGTTTATACGATTGATTGGCAGTCATCGTTGTATTTTACACGACAAATCGGTAGCATGGATAGGGAAGCGAGCAATGGATTCATTATTTTGGAGTTAAAGTGGTGTGGGCAACATTGACCGTAACGAACAACATTTATTTGAAGCACCAACGACAGGAACAGCAGGGAATATTGCCGACACAACCTCGCCATTACCCACTGGCTTTGGTTGCCATGGTATCATGCGGGGCCCCGTGTCCTGAGCCATGCTGAGGCTTGAGCCGTTTGTACGACAACCGAATCGATGGTGCAGGCCGTTACCCTAAAGTACAAGCGAACTTGTCTAAGGTTGGCTGTCTTGGCATGTCAGTCAACCGTCCGCCTGCCTCGCTCGGTCAACAACACGCTAGTAACGAAGAGCTAAAAAGTACAACCCACTTCTAAAAGAAGTCCACTCGACGACAGTTGCGGGGGTGAGCAGGAAAAAGGAGTACTCGCTACGCATGTTTGCGCGACTGGACAAGCCGACGACCTCGATGGAAATCTATTACCTCAACCATAGCAACATTCTATCGATAATAATACATCGGCTGTGGACAAAGTCTGACAGCAACTGAAGGCCCGCTGCTCTAATTCTGTCGCTATGGCCCCTGCCGGCCTGGAATCTCGCACTGGTCCGTAAATTATCAGACAGCCTTTTCTAAAAGTTGGCTTACTTGGCGTGCGTCGCTCAGCGTATTGCTGGGGTTATATGGTGTCGTCGTTCAATCGTACCAATATTCCATACACAGTATGATAGGGTTCTTGTAGGTGAGTCTCTAACTGAAACCTTGCGTGCTCCGCATATTGTTTATTATTCGTGAAATGAAAATCACTTTAGCATACCGAGACAAAAACAAAACATGGCCACTTTCGTCAGTGAGATTGCAATCCAATCTCGAACCTGACTTCGTGGTTTCAGAAAATGCCTCTTTCGCTTGAGATTTGTAAGAAGCGTAATCGGCAATGGCGTTCGTTTAATGTTTAAGTACATCAACAATTGCGCATATCCCGATAGATATATGTATACAATGTAACTATGGAACTTTCGATATACAGTAGGGAAGTTGGCTCACTAAATATGGGATAATTTGCTTAATAAACCTAAAATGGCTGGGCTCGAAGCCGTGAAATAAACAAACCCAGCAGGAAAAACCATACTAACTATTATAGTCAATAAAAATAGGCAAAAGTGGTTTCTTATTTTCAAGCAAAAGAAACTTATCTAATGTGGAAACCTCTTTGTCACGTTGAACGTCGCTTGGCGTACGCCCTTTTCCGTTACCGATTTTAAGGCTTTCAAGCTAAAGTATTACCTTGGTAGATGGGTTTTCGCAAAAGCTAATACCATTCGTTTACGATAGTAGTCATATTTAAGCCGGTGCAAATATAGTGCTGTATTTGTTATGAGTATTAATATTTAAATGTTTATCTTTTATATTGCACAGGTATTTAGTATTTGTCCGATGTGATATCTGGATAGAGAGCAGTGTCGAAATGCAGACCTTCGAAAATTTACGTCGTTTTTTGTATGAGCCATTTCGGTATGAGCCAAGAAGTAGCTATTACGCTTAGTTCGGTCAGCTGTTATAATAGGCGAATATAAGGCTTTCCTCGAGGCAAGACCGGTCAAAATAGCTCTAGGCGTTCCTGCCTCAGCTGTTCTCTGCTGAGCTCTTTACGTTCAACAACGGTTTAATCTGGAAAACTCTCGTGATACTGTACGGAGGCCGTGGGATGTAAACCTTATTAGGAGGTCAATAGACCGCCAGTCACGCTGCGGTTTTTCGTGCCCTTGAAAAATCGGCGGTTATTTGGAAGAATGGCTGGTTAGAACCATCGAGTAATGCTAGAAGCATCAAATATCGTACAGCGTCTGTCTGATCAAGAACCTGTACACATCTATCGGAGATAAATAGTCTCTGTTTGGATCCAGAAGTCACCGCAGCTCCTACATATTAGCTCTGAAGGGCACGCTAGTCAATCACGATAGACAAGTTTTTTAGAGAGATAGGAACTATTGTCCTGAATGAGGTCCAGCGTAAAATACGAAGGTCTCAATGAGGAGAAACCGCTACTGCAAAATGCGGGAAATTTGCCGACTGAATCGACCGTTCAAAGCAGCGCGGCAAAATCAAACCGAGACGTTTATCTAGTGTTCAATGAAATTTGATTGATAGCAAGTCGGCAAAACAACACAAACAAGCAATTTCTCTGTGACTTTTCTTCTTGCTAAGCGTTCTGCTCATAGACATAGCTTCAAGAAAAAATCGTTTGGACAACTGGATAGCAAGTAAGCGTTCTTACTTAATCGCAAAGTATCGCGTACACTACCTTCCTCTACATCGTATTCGATCGTCAAATTTCGATGTCCTTATTATAATCATCAGGACTATCGTACTCACGAATCTTTTTCATATTTTACTAGCCGAGCATCACAATCGGCTGAAGAACGCCAACTATTATCGATTATTTCAAAGTTTAGCAGGAGGAAAAACACCATAAGTCGTTAGGTTGTTGTCCACTTCCCCCCGAGTCAATCACGTCGTCTGCTGACCTACTTGTTGCACTCGGACCTGTAGGAAACTTGGTCTCATTACGTTGAATAAGAAAGGAGCGCTGTCACATGCCTGCCGTGTCAGCCGTCACCTGCATGTACGTGTCTCCACCAAACTTTTTCGTTTGATGAAGACACGCACACGTGCACACTCATAAACTTGCCATTCTTTCTCGCGCGAATTACGTAGATCTAGATGGTACTATATACATAAAACGTCTTGCCGCTAGCACACATTCGGCCCGACGCTGTTACGCAAGTTCACATTGTTATCATGTGGAAATAAAAAATGCTCCAGGTAGAATATTGAAGTGATTGACGTTACCTACAGGACATAGTTTTTCAAAATCAACGTTAGCTCTTAATTTTGTGAAGGCGTTACACGTGTTGTAGACACGCACCTTTGTCGTATTTGAATAATTGCGGGTCACTGTTTCAGGCAAAGGCTCTTTCGAGTTCGACGTAGTTTGTTTTCGAAGCATGCAACACTTAAAGCTTGTATATGTAGGCCTAACCCAATACACACGTATATATATAATCAAGTCTTCCATTCAGGCTAGTTCGATGCAAACTGGACGACTTGTTTTCGAAGTGCTTTGTTACTGCAGGGAAAACCTGTTCAATCGAGTATTTTCTATTGCTATAGCAGCGGAACGCTTACTCGAGAAAGATGACTCTTAAGTTCCCCTTATCGGCTTAGTGGTGCAATTACGTTTGGGAAAAGTGAACCTAATTACCCCCAAGCTTAGAGTATTCGAAGTGGTCGTCGCGAAAGGGAGACAGCGGCTGCGGTAAGCTGGAAGTTGAAAGAGCCTATGACAAGGAGGATATTAACAATGTAGGAACTCCCGCACAAGCACAATAGCGAATTTAGGGGGCGCTATACTTAGTAAGCTACCTCGTGCCTGACCGTTTGATATGGCCTAGTTCATGGCGAACGCTTTTTAATGATAATTGATATGTCAATGTATTGGAGCCGAGAGAGACGGATGTTCCGAACATGATGCAAGTATTGAAAAAACTTTTGAGGTGATAGAATAAAGTGATTTTATTTGAAATATACTTTCGTAATTCGTGCCATGAAATACTTTTGTAGGATTAGCAATTCGAAGAGGAAATTTCGAATTTAAGTTTCCCGGCTACAAACCGTCAGATACCGCAAACATCGTTATGGCCATCTTCCTCGTCCTTGTCGTTGGCGAGCATCGTACATAGTTTTCGGTCTTATTTT
The DNA here is from genome assembly GCF_002443255.2 of Varroa destructor. Lineage (NCBI taxonomy): Eukaryota > Metazoa > Arthropoda > Arachnida > Mesostigmata > Varroidae > Varroa > Varroa destructor. The sequence goes on along the minus strand of NW_019211455.1, from coordinate 29,001,653 downwards.
ACATATCCATTTAGACGATGTTATTCGTTCGACAACTGTTACTCCGGCGTCGTTTCTCACTACTACACCGTAGGGCACGCGTGCATGTGGATCCGCACGTAGATAGACCTTCAAGATAGACGTACACATGCATGTATACACAAATATGCATGCACAAAGGTACGTATTATCTACATACAGTCATAGAGATACATTATTGTAGAAGAAGAAGACAGTGGAGCTAGTCTTATTATATTTAAAAATGCGCTACTTGGGCGCTCTTTATACGGGCGTAAATATATTCGACCGAGCACACCGCCATGGCCTGTTCTATCCAAAATCGTGTTGTAACGGTCGAGCAAAAGCGCCAACAGTGACTCTGAACGGCAACGAGTCGACACCTAAAACGAGCCTTAACATGGACAACGCATTTGTAAGCAAGCATCCGCCGTGCCATCGCTGGTCGCACTAAGATGCTTAGCACGGCTGACAGCAAACAGAGAGATACATATATGACAGGCAGATAACGTGCACTGGTGTTCGTCTGGGGCCCTGTTGTCGCCCATTCTAGCTACTCGCTACTACGGACTAGAGGGTAAGGAGCTTCTCTTTTCCCGTTGGCAATACCGTAATGGTAACGGGAGTAATGTAGCTGAGGCAGAGACAACAACAATATACGACTCGTGTGTACGGTAGTGACGATAACAATGACGCCGATGTCGACTTAACCTTCCGACGAACGCCGTCGACAAATAGGGAATAGGGCGGTTCTAGGATGCCGGTGATGCTGAAAAGATAAAGATGCAAGAAGAGCATAGAGAAAGAGAAGAGGGTATACCAGAGGTGGAGCTAAGCGAGGGGAAACACGGGCTATCATAATCTCGCGTATGAGCGCTTCGGCTTCAAAGTGTGCCGCGTCCGTCATCGTACGTCAAAGTTAGCATTTGTATTGTAACGCAATGTTTGCAAGTTGCTCAAAGCAGAGTGTAAAGAAGTATCGAAGTTGTTTTGGGCAACACTCAATTTTTCTTGTAGCTACTGTGACAGCTGTTTTTATTTTGTTGACATTTGCGGATTGTTCATGTCGTGCCAATTTATCGAATGTTCTTCCTTCTATCGACTAAACTGGCTTAGCTGAAACCCGGTAAAGGAAACTTTTTTTTTTTTTTGAAGAAAAATATTCGACTTCATATTCAGCCATCATTGAATCAATTTTGTGGTTCTTGTAACCCTGAGAGAAACAGCTGAGTGACTAAACGAGACTATCCTCAAAAACAGCCGCGTACGAATACGGGTCAGATTGAGTAAAGATTAATTGTTATGTCAATGTCGTTAGTTAACTAATACTTAGAAAAAAAAAGCGCTTTATGTGTTCTCATGGCATCGACTTGTACGGACACGTTAGGTACTATCGTGACGCCAGCACAATGGCTGGGGTTCGTTTCTGCTGTTCCTACAACCGATGAGTATTTTAAGAGATTTTCTTATGCAGCAAGTTGCTATTAATCTGTTAGGACTAGGATCCAGTGCAGTGTATGAGAGTCCGGCGGTGGGTTTAGGCAGGCTATATCCCAGCGTTTCCATTAGGTCCTACATTCATTTTGTCCAACAACCTCCAATACCTTCACCTAGTAGTAAATGCATATGGAATTAAACGTGTTCCCCAACTGAAAAATACGCACAACCTAAGAAGAGCCATTGGAAGAGGAAGGCAAAAGTCAGACTTCAATGGAGATCTTTTCGACAAGTTTACTTAAACAACAACACGCGAGATACGTTCCGCAATGCAATTGTTGAAACTTACACGATGTGCGAACAGCGCTATACAAACGAACAGTTTAATTTATTCGCGCCAAATTTGAAGTTCCACGTAGTGGAAGTAATATTTAAAGGCAAGGCAATCCCGTAATGGCGAGGTGCACTTACACAAGTATAATTATATTCGTATAAAACGAGGAAGTCTGCAAAGTACAGGCATGGAGTAGTTCCAAAAATGTTCTGTGTTGTAAGCAAGTTGTTGGCAAATATCGCCACTAAGTTTGACGCCTGTGTACTGCTGGCTGAACTGCTTAATTGCTAATTAGTTTGAGAGACGTACACAGATGCAGCAAACGTCCCCGGCGAGCCTTAACGGAAAATGTTTTAGGCGCAAAATCGGTATACCGACTACACAGAACAGAATTAGATACTAACATTATGCAAACATGCGCGTGTGTAGATCGAGTTCCCAATGATTTTCCGAGGCAAGTTTGTTACTACGAAAGAGTTGGAACTATTGAGAAGTATTGAACCGGGCACTACGGTATTCAAGCGGCATTTTAGTCTAGTTCAGCTGCAGGAATTGGTACGCTTCCGAAATCCCAGTAGCGCAGGAGCGCAATTTCCTAACAGGATTACTTATCTTCGCTCTATTCTAAAGGAGATAGTTTTGATTTATACATGTACCAAGGGACAGGATAGAGGGGGGAAGGAATAGGGGAAGTTTTTCTTCTTTGTATTTTTATACATAAATGTAACTTTATTTCGAAGTATTCTTGGGTCGTTTGTGTTTCGTATAGGATACTAAGATTGTCGAACTGACATTGAACACAACCTAGAATTCCTAGGAACGCAGGCACAATGTTTATGTTTTAATCTCTACTATGACCGGCTTGAGCACGCTAGAACTAAAGAAACGAAGCACTAAGAGGCTTCACGCCAAAAATGCCTATGCAACCAGCTATTTAACTAGGTGGTTTCGTAACCGTCGAAGGGGGCAAGCTATGTTAACTGCTTATACCTTGCTAAGGTTTTATGAAAAGAAGAATGGACAGATTAAATTACCACAAACCCTCCCCTCTGAACAGACTCCCAACGAAACGACAAAGTCCATTTTCACAACGGCATTGTTTATTTTTTGTGCTAAACAGACGATACACAACTACCTGCGAGGTAGGGAGCGTATGATAACGAAAGACGGAAGTCATTGGGTTAAATAGAATATCGAAATCTTGGTTACTTCTGATTGCGGTTTGACCTAGTTCCCTAATGATGCAACAATCTTAATGTTAGGAGCGTTTCGTAATGTATTACGATTGAACTTAAAGTACGCTTGGAAAACGGTCGATTTCACGCCATAAATTGCGTATTTGTGCGGTGTTCAAAAGGAACTTGAGAACGGCTGCCTAACACTGATTTACGGAGACCTGTCGTTGAGAAAAGTCAGCTGTAAGGGAACATGTTGGAACATGGAAATTGTTAAGGGAACATGAATTATTTGTAACAAAGAGAAATAAACACAAGTGACAGAGAAAGAGAAAAGACATTTAACAGGCCTTCGTCTTCCGCAACATTTTTCTTTAAAATTAGCATAGTACATGGATAGTTCCTAATTTAAAGTTGAAGCACCATTCATTGAAAAGTATTGTTACTAACTCATATAATGTTGTACCACTTAAAAACGATTTTATTTAGGATTGTAGGTGTAGTAGGCAACGCTGTGCTATAACGTAGTGGAGGACATTTTGAAGGACATCGTACAGAAGGACAAATCTTCTCATAGATTTGCAATGAATAAGATGAATGTGATAATGCTATTGAATAATGGCACAAGATTTGCAACCGACGGTGGTTTCTCCCGAAGGACGCACTTCTGCCTTTAAAGAAATAGCTCAACATTAGCACATGTAAAAAAGACACGGTGCACATGTGATTTTTACTGTTCAATTCGGAGCTGTCTTTACATAATCCGATAAGTCGCTACATCTATGCGCGCGAGTAAAATTATATTGTAATTAACATGTTATTGGATTATTTTAGCTCTTCTACAACAACTGGCTACCAGTTACCCACACGAAATTGCGCGATATACGGCAGCAGAGTATGCGATTTCTCCCGAAAGCTCGAGCTATATTCCGTTTTTTCTTTTGCATTCCCTTCACCTGTACACGTATATCTTTCTTACATACATTTGTTTTTAATGAAACACGTACGAGACCCATAATTTTTTCACCTACTGTTTGTTGAAAGAACTTGTGATTCCGTCATATTAACAGTGAATCTAATGGACGATAAATCTAACGCATCATTTTCAATATATCATGCTTGATATATTGTGTTTATTCTGCATTGTAAGATGGCTAATACGTTTTACTCGGATCTTCTGAGAAATCTACACGAGATCTTCACAGTGGTTAGGTCTTTTTATTAACGTAGGTAAGACGATTCAGCCACGGTTTTTATCTGTAATCCTAATCTATATCTATAAAATTGAAAGTTTTTGGAAACACTCGTTTATCGCGAGTGTAGTAATTACTATGAGCGGTTCAATACGTTGCAATGCAGACTATTGCGATGCATCTCAAACCAGCTTGTAAGGTAAAACAAAAAAAGACGTGTACAAGTACCGTTTTCCGGCAAAAATAATTTATACAAAACGAACAATCTATATTTATTTTCAGATTTTGACGACTTTCTACGGGTAGATATATATTTCAGTGAATGCACAAAGATTTGTGTCAGAAATCGACCATTACATAAATTCAGTCCTAGTCAACTTGATTGTATATATCCACATATCTATATATCAGACACGCCGTCTCATGTATAATACAATTGATGGTGGCCCTCTCTGAAAAATCCACGGAGATCGGAAACGAACAGCTGGTTGTTCTATTAAATGGTACTAGCAAGTGATATGTGGTCTGATCACACGATAGACTACGTCTATATGGCAACACTACGATCTCAACAATTAAATAGTACATGAAAAATATCGGTCGATCTGCATAAATGCACGTGGTGGAATGGTGGCCACTAAAACGGTTTGCTTGTAGGCCAACAAAGAGCACCTTACTGACCTGACCTTCTCTGATCAGCTTTGAGCCATCGCTACGATCACGCTAAGATTTAGAGCCGCCGTTGCACACTGTGCACACATTTTTGAATTTGTTAATATTGATACTATATACTTGTTCGAACTGCTCCCCCAATGCTATTCGATCAAGTTTTTTTTTTACGGAAGTATGCATATGAAGCTGCTTTTGAATAACATGTACATTTACATGCATCCGTACTAGGGTCATTGTTGAGGATCGTTCTATAGGCAATCGTACATGCAGAACATGCCAATTTAGTCGTTTGTACGCTAGCTCGTTACTGATTGCCGATTAACTTACTGAACGGCTGTATTACCTACACACTAGAAGCCTTAATTCATTCCGTGATATCAGCTAGTACCTAAGATTTTTTCAGTAGCTTGAAAGCTCGTTTGTTGTAAATAGATACCGTAAAAAATATATGACGGCATTAATTACCAACGGTTCTAGCTGCTGTGGTCCTCGAAAGCACGACACTAGCCTTGATCTGGAAAAGCGATCTGGAAACTATTTCATTCGTTAGCTCTATTAAATGTAAAAAAAATTTGATGAATGTATAATATATTCATTTCTACATTTAATAACAAACATGCACAGTAGTTCACTGAAACTTTAGTTTTCAATAAAAGTCTGCACCTTTCTTTTGTGTATAACCTGCTGTTATTATTCGAGAGAACATTATTCGAATGCTCTAGAAGTCCGGCCAGTGGGAGCCTACAAAGTCTCGCAAGGGCAATTTTGAGACTTTGAAATAATAATTTATTCGAACAACGTTTGACGAGTATGGCAAATGGCAGAGAGCTCTGAACAGTCACTCCTGCATTTTGGCCGTAGTAATTCTTGCGATGTATTGTTGAGCGCTGTCATAATATAGGCTGCTTCATGCGGAGTTTCATCATTTTCTCGAATTTTTGACGTTATAATCTACCCGAAAAACAGAGTTCATGAACCTGCAGTGGATTGCACCTGTGCTAAAGCGCCAGACGCCATAAATGTACGCTTGCTTAGGATGATGGCCCTCCGGTTCAGCTATATCTACACACTAATACTACCAGCAGTGACAATTTCAGAGAATCCACCTTAATTACCAATGATCTAAGTCGTGCAAGAATGGGTCATGGTTGTAACGTCGAAGCAGATGGGCGTAACGTCTGTTTTTACCTTATCAATTTAGCTGCGGTCGACAAGTATGGTATTTCGACACACACGAAGTTGGAGCGCTAATATCGGGAGCACTTTAAATGGGTCGGCTTTTACCAAAGCTCTCAATATTTCATTACTCACCCTCTCCGCTTCACCGTAACACTCACTTTCCTTTATTTTCCGGATTTTTTTTAACCAATGACTCACGATATTTCTAGTAGTCTTCATCGAGTATATGGTTCATGCGGCGAACTGTCTCCGCCATTACAGTTCCAAGATCTCCAGCCACTCGAGAAGTTTCTCTGTCTACCACTCGCCTGCCAAAAGCCCGAGCAACCACATCTAACTAAACGGTTTCGGATCTTAAAGAGTGCATCTCAGATAAAAAAAAAAAACCATCGCACCGTTAAAAAATAGGTCCATCTACTACTACTAACGTCCGTCCGTCACATCCTGAACGAGCTAAAATACAAATTATTTTACACAGTTGTCTGCTATAGAACAAAAATCAACTAAACGCTATCTTACCAAAAGGATCACTTCGAAACAACGCAACTGCTAAATACTAAATATGCATGACTATCGCTTTTTGATTCAATGTGCTAAAAACCTAGAACGAAGTTAATTTCGAAACTTTGTTATATAAAGCGTTCGTTACATACGCCGTAAAATCTGTGACAGCTTGCACTAATATACTACTATACTAATATACTGAAGACTTTCTTACTCACAGAAATTGTCCAGACGAGATGAAGTTCATACTGAGATCTTGAAAACAGTAACATCCACAACAAAGACTGAGACTACTGACAGATATATCGCGAAGTTTTTTCTATCGCATTTGTTAAAGCCTGCTTCTTTTCAAAATACACTGACACACCAAGTGGGTTCCCTTCACCTTATACTTGTATTGACGTATAAATTATCGGCGAACTCTACGAATAGATGATATATGCACGAAGGACCTATTCCCTATATAGCAAAATTAATTACTCGACTACTGATGGTATCTGATAGGGCGGTATCGTAATAGAAGCTTAAAAAGACTTTACTCTACAAAAAGTACTTTACACAACCAAAAGCTACATTCTTCCATAAATAAATCAGTCAACAGCCATCACAACGTTTTTTTTTCTTTCTTTTTTTTTTTTTTTTTTATTTAAGTGGATCAGAATTAATATTTCAATCTATAAACAGGTAATGATACCACAATGGCGTACTGGTTTAAAACAAATTTTAGTTTTAACGATCTTCTTATTTATTACTGTTATTATTATTGCTTTAGTTTTTCTCTAGGCGTGACTATAAACGCAAATAATCTTCCTTCTACGACGACAGACTCTGCTGCGTTGCTCTAGGCGATACTTCTAATGCATATGTATACCTACGTATTAATGGCATCGTATACATAGCAGCTAATACATAGCCGGTTATCGTAATTCCATCGCTTATTCAAAACATTAACTGAGATCAATAAGTTAAAACAGTGACGATAATTCGCATTCTATGTAAGTTCTTTTCTATTTATTAACTCCAGTTGCTTTTATGCGGCTGACAACACCTCACATCATTTTATCGTCGTACGTCGACCCTAACGTTACTACGGAAACAGGACTACAGATTATAGTCCTATTTCTCTATGGCCTCCAACGGAAAGCAACTTGTGTTTTCTATAGATTTCATCAAAAGCATTCTAAACAATTGTTCGGCACCTACCTCTGCACGGAAATTCTTGCACCTATCCTAAATTCTAGTTCCATATCTAGCTACCCTTTAGGGCTGGCGTCGGTTCTTGGAATCGTACGTAAATTCGTTGGAAATTCTACACCCGTTGAGCTTACATGACAGTGGCTGTTGCTTCAAAGCTTATTCAAAGCACGGTTTTCTGCCTTTCGGTGTTTCATCTCGAAGTAGATTGCGACTGCCGCAAATGCTATAACCAAGAGGAACACAAACACGGCCGAAACCTTGCACAAGATGCTGTAGATCGGATGTGACGTCTTTTCGCCATTTTTGGACGACGGTTTTACTCCGCAGCCGTGAAGTGGCACCGTGGTGGGCCGGTAAACGGTCGACTCTTGTGCGGCACGGATCTGCTCATCGAGACACCATGGACAGTTATTTAAGGTCCTTATAACAGCCAGACTACCGGTACAGGGAGCATCGTTTGGCAAATTCGATAATTTCTCAGCGGATTTAATGCCAGCCCCAGAGCTGGTTGAAGATGTTGCTGTTGACTCTTTACTACTTCGCAGACATGTTGTGCTCGTTGCCGGATGTTTGAAACTATCTTGATAACGTTTCAATGGTACCTCTGACTCTTTTTGAGGAAGGCGCGGCCGAAAAGTTTCGGGAGTATCTAAGAGTGGTTTCGATACGGCCATAAAAGTAAGTTCCGAGACATCTCTAGTGCCTCCGACTTCATACCGCGGAGTACGATCTATGAAACTGCTCATGCTGGTGACCGACTCTGTTATATTCTGTTATATGTATCTTCTTCCGTGATATTTTTCGAACAGCCGTGGTCGGGACGTAGAAGACTCTGTTACACGTCGTCGACGAGATGTCTACGCTTTTGTTAACGTCATTGTTGCTTCAGAACTATTACAATGATAAATATAAAGATGTTATATTTTTGAGAAGAAAAGCATTGACTTTTCATCGACGTAAGAAAATTTTAGCGAAAATATTTTGTTAAACCACTTATACCACAAAAACTAAACTTATTCGTAATTCTGCGCAATCTGTGAGGTCGTACCTTCACCCCCATGTTAACGCGAGGCGTTCAAAGCATAACAAAGACGCAGACGATACCTCGTAGGAATGTTCCTTGTTATGAAAAATTGTTGCGCCATTAAATTTTGGCGAACAAACGAAAACCATACGTTCACCTCTGATTCCTTGATTTAGCGTTTACATTTTCTTGCATATAAGGCCACAGTGTCTTGGCGTCCTCTACCCAGCCATGAAATAATAGATAAAGTGAATGAAAAGTCGTACTGTACAGGGACTTGGTCGCTCTGTATTTACATCTTAGCGTATTTTCCTTGGTACTTTTCAGGTAAGCCACTACGATGACACAATTATCGCGAACGAAGTTTATTCGTACTGTAGATATTTTGTAGAGTCGTCGCTATATAACTTTTAAGCGCTCGCTTTTCCATAAGCGCGTACACGCTACACGAGCTATCTGAATGAGAGAAATTATTGTTTTACAAATTGAATATTTAGAATTTGTTATTATTGAATAATTTACATATAGAAATAGCTTTGAAAGTCTGAATTTTTGCATTTGTTATTAATTACTTTTCGTATATATATATATATATTGTAGACTCTGCATTTGGTGACATTTTTTGTACCATTTTCTCACGCCAACCTTTGATGTTTTCCATTACTAACTACACTACATACTTAAGTCGCTAATTATCCTCGAGCATTTTTACTAATTTTTTGCTGTACCTACGTTAAAATTGTCCTTGATTCTCACTTTTACGGTATCAAATGTAAAACTCCGAACTTATCTTTATTGGAAACTAAACCTTTTATTTTCCTTCGAATTTATTAAACAGCTGTATCTTGCTACATTAGAACTTTTTAAATGAATAAAAATTAGAAATAACGAATACCGCTGATTCATTGTGTACTTCTTATTTATGTTATATATTCGCTTTAACGACGCTAAGCACGTAAGCACAATACAAACGATACTATTTACGATAAGATTCACAAATGGCCACATTCCGGGACAAGTACAGATGGTACATATGTGTAACGTGTGGAAGTGTGTGTATATTAATTTGCTATTTCCCTCTTGTGTGATGTGAAGCGATATTAACGAATAACCCATTTATTTTATCGTTTTAAGTTGCCCATAGGTTCGTTCATAAAAAGTTTCGATATATAACTCATAATTCCTCATGATAGCGCAGTGGATAACATGTTTACCTTCTAAACTTCAAAGAATTCGATCCCAAGCGCTGACGCACATCATTTTGTGATCACAGCCGCCCGTCCGAAGGAAGGACACCTGACGACGTAAGCGCTAAACGTAAATATTTTAATTATGACAGTAGGCGGCATCGCCTACAACGCAAACATACTCAGAACTGCGTGAAGCTCTATTTATCACATTGATTGACTTACTTCAAAACGGTTCAAAGTTCGATTTTTTACGCACTACATTTGGAACAATTTAACTTACGACATTTCCAATTCTAAAAAAATGTCCGAAATTATTTTTCTATACTTGCACATGTTAACCAGTTAGGTCTTAATGCTTGCTAATAATTTGTGGTATATTTTCATTTTCAAATGCTAGAAGCGATCAAACATTTTTACACTTCCGAAGTTCCGAAAAATCTCAATTGTTTCGCACGAGTTTTGGTAATTATTCTAGCCTTCTCGGAGTACACTTACTACCGAAAGAAGAAGATGTCTTATTAAAAAAATAAGCTAGATTTTCGTAATGTGAGCTTTAAATTTTTCTTAAAAACTTTTGATTTTCCATAGTGGAGGGACAAATTGTTCTCCTACCCAGTACCTATGTTGAAACACGGACAACCGATGAACCCTTCGATATTCTTTTTTTTTTTAACGTTCTTAGATTAATTTGAAAAAAAAACTATCTAAATCAGCCATAATGAAAATGTGCTCAAGATGGTTGCGGTCAAATGCTGGCCAGAGACAACAGCACATCATATTCAACAAAAAATATCAATGGCATTTTTTTCAACTAGCGTTGACATATTTAGCCAGCGGTATTTTTTTTTCGGTGTAGATATTTATACTTTTATTTTAGAACACGTCTCGATAGCTAAACCTCGGTTTTCCGGAACGAAGAGCTTATGCTGGCATGTTAGAAACGACGGTACCGACCACACACATGTTCTTTATTTACTATGTTCCGGAGTCGTTTGCTGCTTTAGATACATTCGGAAATCTTCGTGATTAATTTCGCAATTGTATTGTAACGTGTATTCGTACATAAAATCTGCCTCGCACGTATAGAGCCATTACATGTTGTTAATTGTTTGGCTTTCTTCATTTCTCGTACTTCTTCCTATGACATAATATTATTTCTTCTGTTTTCGTTCTTTATCTTCATTTCCTTTCAATGTAGCCGTTACTTCACTCAATGTATGCAAATCAGGTTTCCACTTCAATCCTGTTCACGCCCATAGTTAATAGTCGTATAGAATCTATAGTGAGAACAGAGCTAGCAGTCGACACTTTTGATACGAGATGCGTACGATAATAAAGTTCAGAGTAATACGAAAAGAGTGCACAAAATGAAGTGTCTATTATTATCAATACTATATGGACTTGTTCTGCAATATACTGATATTGAATCTATGTTTACTTCTTTGGCGGACGTGGCGACGCTAATACTTTAACTAAATTCACAGTCTTTTTTTTTTTCAAAATATTCATACACTTTTGCGCACATATCTCTGAAAGTGGACGTTTATCTAGACACTTCTCTACAGGTTTACATGTTTTATGTACCTTATAATATCTTTGGTCTTCTCGACACAAATGCTTACGCATGGAGCACTTCGTACTAGCAAAAGAGTCATTTTGTGATGAAATTCAGTTTTTCTTTTTTTTTTTTTTTTTTTTTTTTTTTTATTACAAAGTGGCTACTACAAAGCGGAGTACTTAAGCTTGCTGAACGAGCTAGTTTGGCTTCCAAACATACATATTTTCGATTTTACGTATTGCCTAGTTGCTATAGGTTCTGGTAGAGGAGATACCAGTTTATGCTTCTGATTGGTCGTAAGATGTGTTTGCTTGATGTGCCGCTAGAGGGCGGAGCGATCATTATGTTTGCGGTCAGCGTCCTCCCAGGCGCCCCAGCCGCGCTCCGACAGTACTGAACCACCTCCAGGTCAGATCTCAAAAAAAAGGAGAAGAAGCTAAGATTGAACTCCAAAATTTCGCTAAGGAAATGAAAACTAGGAAAAGCTAGGGCAAAAGTGGTGTAATGAGCTAAAGAACATGGAAGGCAAAACCTATAGTCTGTGATTAAGGATTTTTTTCGTGCTATTGTAGATACACCTGCAATAGCTTGGATCTTCTCACAGATACACCGTGCCTTGCTTACTCCGATGCTTGTAAGTGTTCAATTTAGGAAAGACATTAGACTCTCTACATATATATATAT
>NW_019211455.1:28948586-28989409 GCF_002443255.2 Varroa destructor | reverse complement strand
TATATATATATCTGCCACAAAAGTTACATGTTTCATATTTTACCGCCTTAATGACAAATTCAGTCTTGCAATTATCTTTTTTTGGTATGATACTTTGTTCTGCTATTTAAAAAAGATTTGCGCTACCCGTTCAGTACTCCTCATACCGGATTGGCATAACCTGCTGTTTGCTATGTGTTACTATTAGCTATTTGAATATATTTGTTAATCTTTGGGTCAAGTTGTATTTTGGGTTTGAATTCGAAGATAGACGAAATGCCAGCGATGTCGAAACTTAGATCTCATAGATATTATCGGCTTTATCCGTATGACTACCAACTATGTTTGGCAATTTCTGTATATCATTTACTGCACAAACTGCAATGGAAATAGAAATACAATAGTTCAGCTTTGGATCATCCACTAGACCGAAGAATACATAGAGTAACTGTATGGATTTTTCTTTTCAACGGTTTCCTCAACCGTTTTTGTTTGTCGCGTAATTGTTGCGCCATCAGCCACGGAAGGCGTCGCTATTTAACACCTTCGACCATTGAAACCAATTTTCCGAGGCGAAAATGAAGAGGGGCGAGTGGGCGTGTTATATACGATTTGAACTACTGCTGTCATTCACAACAACTGGAGCCCTGCTCTGTCTAATGGTAGCCAGTAAAAAGTTCTTCCATTGCTATTATCGATGCTGCCCGTACGGGTGACACGCCGCGTGAAAGGGAGACTCTGTGAAGCTGCCAATCGACTGGCTGACAGGATGATACTCTAGTAAAGCGTGTTGTCTCTTGCTCTTTCCTGGACTTTATCTATCTCATGGAGGGTAAACGGCTCCCAACATACTGTGAAACAATCAAGGAATGATTTTTCCTTTGCTTCGCGATCCTTGTTGCGTCCAGTCGCTACTGCCTGTTCCGATCAAAATCATTTTACCAAATCAGCTTAACGCATTGGACGATATCTATAGCACGAGTTCGGTGCCGCGTTCACGTTTCGGTTGCAGTGACGTCGGCCAGGTGGAATACGTGTGAAAAGGATTGCCAGATGATTTTGCGACGCTGCTGGATTGACCTGCCGCTGGAGGAAGGCACCATACATAATACAAAAGTAATGCTACTGTAGAGTGTGTATTTCTATATTGATACAATATTTCATCCGTCAAAAATCGTTCGACTTATTTCTTTGTAAGTATCCAAATAGATAAGAATAAACGCATCTTCCTAATCGATAAGTGCTTACTCAGAATCAAGGGATTTTCTTGGGTGCGCATTTTAAAATCTATAAAAAAAACAATGGAAAATAAGGATTAAATAGAAAAATAGCCAGAACAGAGATAGAGCGAGCAAACAGAATCTGAATATTGAGCCTTGCTTAGCTTAAAGGAAACGCATACGTTACCATAAATTATGTCCATTGAGCTAATCACTTCGGACGATAAATTTAAATTAAATGATAACTTATGTTTTGATGCAGACTAGGAAACATCATTTTTTTTTATCGAATTAAATAGACGAGTAAGAGCAAAATGGCACTAATGGACAACCGTTTCAATTACCTGCAAGATAACACTGGAACACTTATAGCTTATAATATACTACTAAATGTTTCTGCATATATATATATATATATGTATAGCAAATGGTGAAGGTGCTTCTGTCGTGTGAAAGCTGAGTTCCGTTTTATATTTTCATTCATGAACACACCTAAATCTCCCGGTTTCTGTGATCAATGCCTTTTCGTGCTTAGCGTCAGATGATTGAACCGGTAGGCAATACTTCGGACATCCCGATGCGAGTATATACACTCCCAGATTCAAACCCAAACAGCCACACGTCGCTAGGATTACCGGACAAACACGTTACCTACAACGCTGTAATGAAAAAAGTTACGTATATATATATATGACCCTTATTTTTTACTGTGTATGTATATCTAAGTTAAATTTATCTCACTGCATATGTTCGTCCGTGCTATTGCTGCCTAGAAATACGCTATCACTGACGAGTTCACTAACGAACGCTATTACCATACATGTTGGGCTAAAAGTTGGTAGACGGTTTGAAAAACTGGGCTCTTTGGTTGGTTAGCTGCCCTTGATTTTACGTCTGTTAAGATTGTACGAGGCAAATTAACGCAATAGAAAACCAATACAGCACATTTTTAGTGGGGAATGTCGCAGCATCAGCAACTGTCCTAGCTACACTAACAATGGCCACTCTGCCCATTCAAACGGCTAACGTTTCCCATAATAGGTTTAGCGTATTCGAGTGTCCCGATGAGACAAATACGTTGTGCAGTGTAATCTGCTCCTTAATATTCCTAATAATTGTCCAGAAACTGCTTTCAAGAGACGTTTGGGTCGCTCTATATGTTCATGGCAACAGGTGAAAATCGAAATTTCTTCAAAGGCAGATCCTTGTCTGTGTCTGCTCGTGATCTGATGCTTGCATGAGTCCTATTCGAACTTCCTCTCAAAGCTTGTAGTACGATTCTGGCGAACACAATCAGTTGTGTCACAACAGAATTGCTTCTAACATTATCTGATTTTTTTTCTGAAGTTTTATCTGATTTTTACTTTATCCGAACATGTAGCATGGTAGCCTGTGTGAAACAACTGGCCAGGAAAAGTGGACAGCCATTCCTTGCCCAATTCAACAAACGGCAATTCCCTGCTCCACTTTAGAGCTCATCAAACCTGCAGGGACGGCTGGGTTCACTGTGAACCGCAGGTCAACCATACAGCCTTTAACGAAAAGCATAAGATGGCACCCTGTTCCATATGATGATGAAAACTTTAGGATCAAACAACACTAACTGCAATCCATATGCGCGACATGATTAATAAAATGAATTTTTCCAGTGTTAGGTCGATCGCAACACAGTCCTTAGTAAAAAATATAAAGCACTCTTTACTGTTGTTGGGTTAAAATGCATTTTAAGTACGGTTAGGTTTGGGTATGGTAGATCAGTGTAGCTATGCTACTTGAATTGAACACATGATACGATCTAGTAGGAACTAGATATTGATTTTGTTGTTGGGCGCTCGATTTTGTTTTGCATCGGGTCATGAATTTTAGCACAATATGCTTGGGCGATTCCGTTCACCGTGTCCTTTTAAACAGCTGTGTGTAAGTTATCGTGCCGTGAACTTTTGCCAATCGTTTACTAAGCGTGAACTATATGTTGGAGTAGCGAAATTGCAAATTTAGACCGTCTTTGGGAGTAGTATAATCTTTCATAATTACCTCAAAAAGTGTTTATATTAGTTAGCAATGCAAACGTAACTCATCGCCATACGTGGTGCCCTATGTATGTGGAAAACCCGCGTGTAGTAAAAAACAATGGCCACACATTTACAACTCAAAAATTCTATTTTTTCATTGCGCTTTACACTTGTTTACGCAAGGTCTGCAGGGTTTTTGGTTATCGCACGCAAATCTTTTTACCGTTTTGCAGCTTCGTTTGATTCTCATACTCCACATTATAGCACGTCGGGCAGGATGTCCTGCTGAGGCCCGTCATCTGTTCTAAAATGGATGTTTTTCCTCCCCGAAAGCGACACGGATGTGCTGTTATTAATTATGCCACAAAGATTACGCAACATAGAAACAAAAATACAATTATATATACGATGCTGCTTCTATTCACAGGTGAACAGGACTTGGTCCTAATAAACGATTTGCTAAGATCGCAGCAGGGACTCGCTGCATAGCTAGCTTATACAGCTGTTTACCGGAAGAATAGCGACAGCATCTCTAAAACAAGGCATGTAGTTCTAGAAGCAGTAATGGTTTGTCTAAAGAAACGCTTCTGATTGTAACTGTGAGACATGTTACTGACCCACGAAACATGCGAACCCTAAAACTAATGCATGTTATGCTCTAAGTCAGTGTTGGCAGATCAAGGTGTGTTATCGGCAATAAAAAGAGCAATGCGTTTTTTAAACATTACCCAATTATATTACCGGAAAACGTAGCAGTCACAAATAACTGTCTATAGGTGAAGAATCCGGTCGAGAAACCTTTGTACAGTTTGTTTGAAAAATGGCATTAATCGTTTCATGGTGTACAGGCGACGCCATTGATTTTTAAGCTTCAGTGCAAAAAAATTAGTTATTTTTTTGCATTGATAAATTTTCTTGTTTGTTCTGTTGCATTGCATTTTTACCGAGAGAATATTATGCACAAACAAGTTGCCGAAGTATTAACTGGTGCTTATTGCAGCTTTCAGAATGAACGCCATCGAAATTCTGAAGGGGTTCGGTCTCTGTGCCTCACTAAACCTCTACTACGTCGAAGTATTTTCTGTTGCTGTCACACTCGTGGTATATACGTGCATGCTGGCTATTGCCCTTGGCGTTGTTCAGCGAGGGACTTCTCATGGAGTGCCTTTGAAGAACTTCGTTTCTGGGGTCATTATGTCAGCGCTTGCCCTAGCGTTTACAGGTAGCTACAACAACCTGCATCTAAAGATTAAGACGTGATACATTGTATTACTTTTGTCTAAGGCACTGCTGACATAAAAGTTCTAACGAGAGAAGAAGCGAATCATAATGAATTATTTCCTACATCGCAGTTAGTTTCCAAAACAAAATCATTTGGCTAATTCCGTCTTTTTTTGAAATAGATCCCTCGGCTGCTAAGGGTCCTGCCTACATGCAGAATACGTGCGGTGTATTTACTCAGCTTATCGTCTGCCTCACAATTCTTGCCTATTCGGCGGACTTCAACAAAGATGCACGACTGGCTGCCGCTGGAACTGTGTTATTCTCTGTGTTGGCCAATATGCGTGCACACGCGCTTCATGTTTTAACCCTATGGAGTTCTGTGCATTTAGCTATCATCCCGACACTCGACTACGTAACGGCTGTGTTAGTTAATTGTTTGCATGTTTTTTTACATCAAACACACTGACTATACTGTCAGTTTAAGGACACTTTTGAAACGGAATCACAAGATAACGAATCACTAACGAAATAAACTATCTTCAAGGACAAAAAATGTCAGCGTATCGGTTTCACCTTATCGCGTAGCTCATCATGGGCGTCAGTGTACTATATTGTGGTTGACAAGCGTAGTTCCCGTTGCCTCTATTCTGTTAAAACAACAGTAAAGCCTCGTTGAAGCTCGTACCACTAAAGAGTGTTATCTTCTGCTAACAGGTCCATTCCTCGAGTGAATGTGACCACTTTTTTGTAACGTGGAAAGTGGGTATTTACCAGCTATTCTTCCTGCAAAGGATCTTGTATACTACTAAGGTGTAAAAATTCTATTTTCCCCCATATAAAAGTGTAAATTTAGCATGTCATATACAGCGTTGTCCTTTTTGTAATGCTTTGTTTCAGGCGGTCTGGCGTATCCAACCCACCTGACCTTGTCATGCTAATTTTGATGGTGTCGGGAACCCTATCACTTCTCAGTTGGGGCACTTTCATCTTGATGTCAGGTCTACAACTAATGGCATTTACCAATTTTGTGGGGGCAATCGTTGCCATGGCCACTTTGAAGAATATGCTAGCGGCAAAAGTCAAGGCAGCTTGAGAATTTGTTTTTTTTTTTCCAGTAAAGCCTCATAATGATGTTCGTATTGGCCAGTTAAATCTGCAAGTATAGCCGACATTGAAAAAAATAGTGAACGCCAACTCTTGGTTACATATTTCGTATCTGTAATATGGTAGACGAAAAACAATAGGAACTAACTGTCATGTGATGACTAAAGTCAAAGTATGATCTGAAAGGACTGCAAGCTTCTGCAGTGGAACTCAGATCAGACTTTATAGTTAACAGAAGTTTCGAAACAGCATTGACACTACTCGTCTAGCTTTGTACGGCGACAACCGGTGCGTTAGTGGAAAACATAGAGCTAAGAAACTAACAAAATGTAGTAGAACTTCTGATAGGTAATATATTTTGTACCGAGTTTAAGGAAGCCTACAAAAAACCTAAGAAATAAGTGGAGGCTGTATAACAAAAAGATGCGACTAAATAACGAACCTACTTGAGCTTTGACAAGAAGCATTATATAAAATAATCAACATTTGTTTTAGTAGCCGAACTATTCTGTCTTTGTAGAGATAGACAGTCATAGAATGAAGACCAGGCTGTTTGTAAGCTATAGAACTTTGAAGAAATTGGATAGGATGTAAGGAATATTAAGATGTTTTGTATTTACCATTAACAAGCCTGGGCATTTAGAATTCATAACAAGGAAAGAAGTGCCGATCGTGACGAAATATGGAGTGTTCTATAGCAGATCTCAAACGCGACCAGAAAACAGAAAATGCTCTATTTTATTTTGAGCTACTTGCTTCGTCGTCTGGTCTCGACAAGCTATTGCTCGTTTTGTCGCAGGTATGAATTACTCAAGATCTTCGAAGTGTAACCAGTGGAACAACGACAAATAAAGCGGAGCGGACTTTTCAATGTAAATCATAGATTTTTCGAGTTCTTCGAAGCAAATTGAAATACATGTTGTGGGGCAACTTGTTGCAGTGCGCATGCGCTTTCCCACTGTTTTTATTATTTTTCTGACTAATTAATCAATCCGTCATGATAAAAGTAAGACAATTGTCTTTAGAACATGAGTAAACATCAGCCACAGTCCGGGCGCTTCAAAAGCAGGCAAATCCCCCAACGAGATTATGGATCACCGACACAGTTTTCATTTTCCATGCAGCTTGAAACTAATAGGGGGAAATTTTTTATTTAGCGATGTGAAGAAGCTAGAATAGGCGTTAAACTTCAGTTAGAAAATTTAATTATTATTATTATTAGAAAATTATAAGAAAATTAAAGACTATTTCAGATGTCGGAACGTAAATATTAATGGAAAGGAGACCATCTATCCTCCAGATAAACATAAAACTTTATTTTTGGCTTTGCTTTTGCAGCTTTGATTTTTTGTAGTCTTGAATTTTTTTACTATGGAGCCCTATGATCATTTTAAGCTCAAACTTGGAGTCAGCTAATTTTTTTTATGGCGTATTTAAATGGTCCGTGAGGGAGTCGAAACGTACCAATCTCACTCGCTCGTAGGTACTATTGGAAAAATGTTGTAAATTTAGAAGACATTTTTGT
Organism: Varroa destructor; assembly: GCF_002443255.2. NCBI lineage: Eukaryota > Metazoa > Arthropoda > Arachnida > Mesostigmata > Varroidae > Varroa > Varroa destructor. The sequence continues at coordinate 28,982,345 of NW_019211455.1, read as the reverse complement.
TAAGTTTTCAAGTTGAATACGCGATACAAGCGAATTAGATTAAATAAGCACTTGTATAAAAATGTATCTGCTGGCAGGTACAAAACATTTCATTCAAATGTTCAAATGTAGCTAATAAAATACTTCCATGACATCAGTTTTATCCATATATATATTAAAACTTTGTAATTGTTAGGTAGTATCAGAAGATACATTCAATTATATACTTATATGATAATTTCACAATGTAATGGTCTTGGCTTGAGCTGATCACCTTTTCCTTGTAATGTTTTAAAGAACATAGCTAACTTGCAATCGTTAAGCTTAAAAAGTATCGAATTAGGTTGAATTAGGCCAATAATTAATTAATTTGAAAAAAAAAGCGCCATTTTTTCTTTAGATTACGAAAGTAGTTGATTTAGTTACGAAACAGTGTACGCGTATCCACCCGTTGATAACGCGTAATACCCGTTGATATGATAAAAACTATGTCTGATTTTCTATATGAGTTCGCATGTTTTTTTTTTAGTGAGGTACATATCCTTGTGACTCAATTACTTAAATTGTGCCGCATCGTTTGCAGTGTTTGTTTAATCCTTAGCCCGTTTAACAGGAAGACTGACCTTCTGAGCTTCCTCCATGAACATACGGACATGAAAATATGGCCACATGATTTTAGAATGTAACAATATTTTCAATAGATCGCTAAAACCCACTGCTTTTATAAAGGATCAGTTACATTTTAAAAAAAAATTGTATTATACTCGAATATACATGGTTGTGAGTTGAAACCCATATAATTAGCTCTTTTTTCTCTTATACATACGATTATCTTCTTATGCGAGCATATTGATCTCGCCTCAATAATCAATACACTAAGCAAAATCAGATTTATCAGAGCTTCAACGCTTCGCAGCAAATATATATATATAGACAGATATTCTGCAACAATAATTTCTGCTTTAATTTTTATCGTAGCCTTTGGCGCGACGACGTCCTCTGCTGCTCTTAAGCATGAACTATTTACCACTTGTTCAAAATGGAGGCCTTTGACGCAAGCCCTTAATCTGCTCTTTGTCTCTCCAATTACGTAATATAGCTTAAAATATAAAAATCGAATTCGAGATAGTCTTCATTGACGACGGGTGCCAGAAGCTTCGATGACTCTAATTATTAGCAGATTTTTCTTATAAATTGCAGCCACAACGCCGTTGCATAATAAACTGTACAAGCTGCCTGTATCCTAAAGAAAACTATGTCAGGCTATCGGACGTGGTAGTGTCGTTAGGCAAACGTATGGACAGAACAAACTCCAGGTTCCTTCTAATCAAAACGGAGTATTAGAATCGATGGTATTTCTTACATTACCAGCTCCCATCTGCCTGACTGTCTTGGTAAACCAGCTTTACAATTTTCATGACGTCAACAGATTAAAGACTTTTTAAATGTATTTCGATGACTGAACAATGAACCACGTCTAGAAAAATGGTAGACACAGATACCATTTCAGAATGATTGAAGTTTGCGCGCTTGGCTTTCAGGCGAATACCCCGTCAGCTCTCAAGTGGTCCGCCAGCCAGCCAGCAATACTAGCGAGCTGTGTTTTTACAACCGGCGGCCCTGTGATCGTATCCCCACATAGCTGACCTTGCCGCCATTTTGAAGACGACTGAAAAGTTCTAGCCACCATTTCAACTTCATACCTTAGAAACCTGCCCTCAGAAGCATATACATACATACATGTTTTTTTTAACTAAGTTCTTATTATTTACACGCTTGGCCGCTGCAGTATATTGCAACAGCCTTATTTGACAGACTAGCACTAATTATTTAGTGCGCAGGCGACTTCGCGTTAAATAGATTATCAGTGCACCGTTGAAACTCTACCTTAAAGTAAAAAACCATATTCTAGCAGTTCGATTCCGATACTTGAACCACTTTCAGCTCAACGCTGTATTCCTCTGATGGTCTGGTTAAGGTTTTACTCGTTACGTGACCTGGATGTGGTTTAGGCGAATGTAGCCATTTTTCCCTTGCTTGTTTCCAAGTCTCAACCTTACACACTTCCTATCTAGTTGGCCTTTTCCGTAAACAAAACACGTATCTCATGCGCATTAGTTACACTGGCCTGCTCTTTGTTGTTTCCGTCGCCCTACTGCATTGAGAATATTATTCGAAATAGCAGCACTATCGGCGCTAGCGTACCCCTCAGACCGTCCCATCTGAATTGCTCTACAGTGCTAAAGTCAATGGCGTCTGGAACTCAACAATGCTCGGCGAGTCATGCGAATTACGACCTTAACCGTTCTTGTATCGTTCCGACATTTCCTTCGCCCCTGTCAATGTTTGCTTTGTAAACTGGAACTCCAGCAGGGACTCTTGATGATGATTCTTTCCTTAGAAGCAGTTTTCCTGGCCGAATCTACCCTTAGGCTGCTGTGTGTCAAAAGAAAATAGAGTGTCCAAGAAACTTTCAAATCTGTTGCTATCTTAGAAAGGCTTCAAAAGCGATAACCATACTCACCAATAGATGAATAGAAACACAACAAAAAAAAAATGCTTTACTTATGGTTTATCTATGACTCATCAAACAAAATAACGTGTCTATTTATTTAAAAACATTTAAACAAATCTGAACACAACGATCCACGTTATAGATCTAAAGCAAATAAACTGGAAGCCGACCTTATTAGCATATATGGCTGTGTATAGTTCAAAGCTTGTGGACGTAAAAATATTATTGAACATTCAGATCTGGTTTGAAAAGCATTTTGCTTAAGATTGCGTCTTGGTCATCTTGTTCATAAATATAATACTAAAGAATAACTGAAGAAGGGGCCTTATTGCTTTCTATGTCTCATACTTTCCACAAGTGTTGTTATAACAGTAACTAGGTAGACCTTGTAGGGGCTGGCCTACAAAACGACTAAGGACCCCGAAGTATGATTTTTTGTTTAGAGAATTGACCCTTGTTCGCGTCATTGCAAACGCGCTGGATGGATGCATTCCCAAAATGCCATCAGACGTACATACACTCTAAAATGAGCTAAGTTGCTTTATCGTATCGAGATTCAATGCTTGTGACCACTCGACACACATCTCAACAAGATAGACATGTCACCAACCAACTTACCGAGATCAATTCTTGTTTTTTCTCAACGTGTTTTACTTTCGAATTTGTTTTAATCTTTAAAACAGCTCACGGACCATGGTTCTATTTAATTCGAATCACACTTTTGCTACTTACCGGTAGAGACAAGACGTTTCGCTTTTATAAAGAATACCGAACTTGTTTATTCTAGCAATAGTAATAAAGTTCGCTTGCTTACTTTTACCGATCTGTTGTTCGTTTGAGAGAGGGCGTTAGCTATTTAGACTTATCGTCTGCTAGGAAAACACTGCATAATTTACTGACGTTATTGCTCCAAGTTTTCAGTTTCAAATAACTTGTCCAAATGGTACCAACGCAAGGCCATCAGGGAATAGTTCTATTAAATTTTCTTTGATATGCCATGTACTGCTAGATCGAAAATGTTTCCATAGCGAAACGCACAATCGTAAGGAAGGGGCCGCGACCTTAGTTTCGAGAAATAATACTGTATAATGTATTAATTTAATGCGCTGTCTATTTTAACAAGACATACACCCTTAATTTCTATCTCTATCTCTAACCGCTATATAGCGGAACTGCATTGACGTGTAACTTCTATAAGAGAACGTTACAAGCAGGCATATCTGGCAAGCCTGCTGATGCTCGCAGGCAGCCACGTTTCTGGGGCAAACAAGTATCTAGTCAAAACTTATGAAGGCGAGCGCCCTTACTGTATCAGGGGCACCACGCTGTACGTTCGTGCAGTACTATGTCCAGAGACGATTTGGAAGATTGTAATTCAAAGAAGATAGCTAAAAGTTGATTAGAGACTGTTGCTGTTTGTTCTAGTTGGCATTTGAATGTCGACAGTCTACCTGGTATAGTACCTTGCTAGGTAGTAAAGCTACCTTTTGTTAATAGGATGTTAAAAAGGTTCACATTATGAACTACAAAAACTGTTCGCTAGAACGCTGCCGGTTGGTAGATTTTAGTACCTGTGTGCTATGCTTATCGGCAGTACGTCTTTGTGAGGAAAAATGCTCAGAAGGTTTAGTTAACCTAACAAACTTGTAAAAGATGATGCCCAAGGAGACGATCATTTGGGCCAACTATACGATCCAGATGATTCTCAGCTGAACAGATTGAATTACGCCATGAACAAGCTGACCGAAAAAAGTAGTCTTACGCGCGGCTTGTCCTTAAGCTTAGAATCTACCTGTTGTTGTCGGAGTACAAATAGCGTCTATACGAGCAAGAGCAAAGCTAGTACTAATAGCAAAAAGGACTTCCATAGCTGGACGTAGTTTTCTGTAAGTGAAAGCGCCAAGTTACAATATCAATCTTATCGAATTTTATCTTTCCGAATACCCTTTACGTGTAGTTAAGCTGTGTTGTCTTCACAGTTTTACAGCGGATTACTACACTACAGACCTCTGGATGGTGCTAGCCATCATTGACAGGGCGATACATGGTACCTTGTTGGAAACACTCGCGCAGGCTCGAAATAGGATCGTGTGACTAATTAATGCAAGCTTTTCAAGGAAAAGAAGTATCTCAGAAGTACCTCATTCAGCAACAAGGAATCTTAAGCAATTACGGCATAAACAAAACGAGTCTGCGAAGTATATTGTACCCCTCTTCATGGAACACTTCGCCGCCACAATATAGCCCTCACTAGTATGGATTAGATCGTTATTAATTCACCACCGGGTGCATAAGCAACGTACTAATGAAGTGTGCTAATGGAACGTAAGCACTAGCTATCTGCCACTAGCCAATATTTGCGACTTGCCAGCACGCTCTTACACTTGCATCCAGATTTCGAGACAACATCAGCTCAAAGGGACAAAAAAGACAGTTATACTGCTATCTAAGGTCCGCGATAGGTACCCTACCTATTATAGGAAAACGTAACGGAATATGACAATGGCAGAGAGGAATGGGGAATGAAAAATGAGAATCATGGTATGGTACTTTATATCGGCTTAGTTACCTTGGCCCTACCACGGGTGTGTACCTGAAGGCTTAACCAGAAATGCTGCTGACATTTTACCCAATGGCGTGCCATTGTTTAGAAACTGCAGTGCGAAGAGGTACCTCGAAGAACTTGCGGACCCGAAGACCAAACGTAGTGGTTCAGTACAGTATCTTCACTGCCTATTCGCATTTGCTTCGACGTTGCGGCCAGGGGATGCACCCAGATCCTATACGAGACTCAGCACTGTCGGAAGAATTTCAATAGTCGTAGCCACGTTTATCAGAATGCACAAAACCAGCATTTAAAAAAAACATTCAAAATACATTACACACTCGTGTCTTCAAAATCATCAAGTGGTCCTCGGATGCTTCAACAATTCTGGTTCTATAGCGCATGTTAGTAAAATATCTAAAGGTTAAATAATAAGAGATACAGCTTTTGATCTTAGCAACGTTAAGCGTACTTCCGATTATCGATATGTATGCGTAGTAAGTCTTCACGTTGTCAGCTCCAGGTTCGCTAACGACATGCGACTAAACAGCTCTGGAGATTCGCCAAACTCTAATACCTAGACAAAGAATATTTTGAATGTATTTATCGGATAAGGAATCCTGCTCTATCATATGTAATTGTATGCGGAAGCTAAATTTGTATTGTTATTTGAAAAATAGGTATAAATCATACCACGATCATCATTCGATGGCATTTTCTATGCTCCTCTGCTATTTAGGATGTTTAAAAATTGAAATAGCTACGATTTTCTGGATAGATTTTTGCACCGTGTTACAGGTTAGTCGCCTGCATCAAATTTCGTTGATTTTTTCACTTGTATAACTTTAATTCTATCCGAATCTGTGAAGATTATGGATTCGAATACGGCAACAACCGGGGCTATTGAAGAAGTGAGACGTCGACTGCTAAGCAGACGACGAGAACACATTGAAGGGCGTGCGCTATCTCTCAAAATTAGCTGTAGCAATTGTCTACAATAGTTTCTGCAGTGCCAGACTGAACGTATTGTATCTCCTACCACTACATCTCAGCAACGAAACTCAGATTCGCCATTTACTCAGACAATTTTTTTCTATTTGTTTATGGCTAAGTAGAACTACCTATGCGCTCGTTGGCAGATGCTGCCATCGATAGATGCCAATGCTTTCAACATTAAACAATACTCCGATAAGGTACCGTATTACCGCTGAACAACAACGTCCTGCTTTCTAACAGGAGCTCCTCTGCCATGTGCCTAAGCTGTCGTTCTGTGTTATTCTTTATCTAACCTTCTTCTTGTTCGCCCAGAATGTTGCAACACAGTGAGGTGACGAATCTGGCCGCTTGATTCCACCCATAAACCTCAATCGCAGAACACACACGCAGTGGCCAATCCGAAATTAACAGTAGCGGTTTATCGACACCTTGTAGGTTCATGCCGGCGGGAGAACGAGACAAAGCCTTTCAACATAAAAGTATCGTTCCCTTCAGAATTCATATATTTCAGTTATATAGGATTAAAATGTTGCTAAAATTTGTTTTGCAAAGCCAAACTCATAAATTGAAAATTCACATAATATTAAAAAAAAAACATTCTCTGTTTGGAATTAGGTTTTAGTTCACACCTTTACATTTTCACAGGTTTTCTATATTGTTTTGGGCCTGGTACTGCTTCAGATCGGTGTTTAGGTTCTTAGAAACCAAATGGTTTGATATCAATAACAGTGTGAGTTTATAGATTCAAGTAGATTAGCTTAATTCACACCATATTCCACTATTTCTATATCTATTTCGGTTTTGTAGTATTGTGTTGTAGCTCTTCGTAAAGGTAGAAGTTTTAGTTGTACAACTAGCAAAGGCGAATAGATTATGTTTCAGCGTCAATGGACGCATTGTCCGTACACGAAATTGAATACATGGTTCAATCAAATTTTTGATTATGTACGACTGTAGTTTAATGGAAAGTCACTCTTAAAAGCTTAGAGGTAAACATGCTACTAGCGCTAAAGCCTAACACTCAGTGGCTAGGTTAGGTATTTTGCAAAGGTAATGACCCTGGTGAAACGAGTTGAAGATTGGTAATATATACTCATAAAAGAGGCCTTCAGCGAAACAGCACTGGCGCAGTTATTTCAACAACGGAAACTGGAACACTGAAGATTGAAGATCACACGGAACATAGGAAACAACTACACCTCGAGATCTCAAAACGAGGGAGCATCGATTACAAAAACTCTCAATTGAACGTGTCCTTTCTCGGCTTCTTCCAAACCCGTTTTATCAGAGTACGGTGGAAAAACAGTGAAAATGCGCCAAAAAACGCTCACTGCCGAAATCCTAAACAAATATGGCCTTAAAGGAGCCAGCGATGGCGTACTGGAAACAAATTCTCGATAACAAAATTAAGCATAATGCTGCAAATCATAAGCACACAGCTGTTGACGCGCTCGCCAATGGCGTTTATGCGTAAAAATCAACTGGAATACACCTAACGTTTAGCAATACACAATTTAAAAGTGATCCAAATTTCGTAACCCTCTAAGTAGCTCCGGAGAACTTAGCTTAACTGATCTACATGCTGGCCTTGATGAATGTAACGCAACGACAACTTTTACATATATTTAAACTTTTTCCATAACGATGTTGGAGCGATGGGCCGATCAGTTCCTGATAAGGCTTAGAAAGAAAACAGCCACAAAGATTTAATCCTTATAGCTGAATAAAAACATCAGGATAGTCTTTAGTACTAGAAACAAATACAATTTAATTGAAAATATGTTAGGTCATTTAAATTAATGAAATAATATTGAGCTTCTATTGCCAGCTTTGCTATGCGTGTGTAATAAATAAATAATGGAAAACGAAAAAAAAAATGCCAAATTAACGTAATGACCTAAAAACGACTTTTTTAGGTCATTACGTTATTTCTAGGTGAAATAAATGAGCCAAAGTTACGTCTACCTATAACAGTGCAAATCACATAGCAAAGCCAAATCTCAGCCAAATTCAAAATAATAATGTATGAACTTATGAAGTACATTAATGCAAATAGGTTACAACGATTTTTTCTATCCATATATATGTATATATATATATATATATTTTTTTTTTTTTTGTAGAAGCTCTTAGTGCGTCTGACAATCTGTCAAGTGGTTTCGATAAAAAATTCAGCTTTATATCATTACACACAGAAAGACCTACATCCAAAACAGTTTCCATTTAAGATTTTGTTAAGTTCATCTAAAAGACTGACGAATCTACCGCAAAGATATATAAATTGAAGTAAAATTGCAAACTGAAGTAAAGACTGACAATGATAAATAAAGCAAACTCATAAAAATGCATAGGACTATCACAGAAACTACAAGATCCAACGCTGGTCCTCTCAGAAACGCGAATGGTACATTTTTGAAAAACGCAAATATTACTTTCTTTTTTTCACTAAGAAACTAAGCAGATTATATATTAACGTTCGAGTGACAGTTTATGAACATAACTAATCGAGGGGGTAGACTATAGAAAGTTTCAGGCAAATTGCAGCGTATATTGCCGAAGAATTGTCAAGCTAGCTCTAGCAAGAAGCCTGAAGCAATGACGTACCGACGCTTTCTTCCTCTTCAGAATCAGAGCGCGCAGCGGGAAGAGTTTTGATAATTGAATAATTTTTACTATGGATTTTTTTAGTTTGTTTGGGCGCTTTACGCAGCAACTGCCCGAGTTTACAATGTCCAAACACTATTCTGCAGCCTACGTAATGCGATTCTGTGTCAGATCTAAGAAAATATTATATTAAACAATAGCAACATAAAGGGCCAGCGATTTACTGCTACAGTCACGTTGCTATCGCCCAAAAACGTATGTTTCTTTAGCAGCTCTATAATATCTGTATTTCCCTCTAGTGGCTGTGTCTTCAGTGTCGACTTTTAACTATTCTCAAAGAATAACGGTACGAAATGGAAAGATTAAATGTCGAAAAAGACAATACATTGCGCCTATGAACAGTAAAAAAACGATAGATTCACAGGAAGAGATATGCAGCCAGCGTCATCATTGGCATGGAAGGAAGGGAGTACTATAATTTTAACTGCTGGCTGATTTTTCTCTGCGACTGCTTGCTCGCAAGCCAGCCACGTTGGTGGTTCATTTTGAGTAGTTGGGATGACGTTACACGGCCCCAAGTCGCGTGTGGCAATAAAGGTTGAACTAAAGGGGAAAAATGGAAGAGAGTGTCAAGGATGAGAAACAGAGTGAAACTTGAAGACAATGAGATGAAACTGACCGGAGAAAGAGGCGGCACCCGGCAGATACAACAGTCAGAACAATGACAGCCCTGGTAAAAGTGCCGGTTGGTTCTACTTTTCAGATATGTTATGTCAGAGCCGGCTATCTCTGCGCGACGGACGGTAGTTGGTGAACGAACTACCCTCTCAGAGCTAACCACAGTACGCACACACACTTTGCCGCGTGTAGAGGACCGCGTCTGCCATTGCTCGCTGCCGGGTGTTGATATTTTGCCTTATAGTGCCACACGGTCATTTGGGCTCGCCGAACTGCTACTGCCGTCGGCGACGGTTACGGCGCGATGTGGTGGGCTAGGAGAGCGCCACGAGCAGTTGTGTCTTTAGCATATAGCATGTGGGTAGGGTGATCTGAGAGCATTTGCTGTCGGAAGGAGCAAGGCGAATCTTTGGAGGCGTTGCTCAAACCTACTTGGAGACCCTGGCTAGTGCTCGCTGCTTTCGATTCGTTGCCGTTGCGTGGAAAACTGTGGGTAGCTTTAATGCCGTGCTTAGCACAGACAACGCGTTAAGGAAGAAAAAAGCAAGTGATCTCGAAACGAGATAGTAGCCATTGAGGAGCGTGACTTATTGCCGCCGTAGCTATCGGCTCTCCGAGGCGTTTTCTGTGAATCAGAGTGTGGACGCTAGTGCTTTCCTGTCAGTGATTTCACCAGAGAATAGAAAAACATTTTGGAATCGAACTCTACAAGTAAGTCCATGGATAGCAAGATCATAACCTACAAAATGTAATGGTTTTACTTAGAGATTAAATCCTTGTAGAGATAAAATCACCCGAGGAAATTTCATACGTATCTGCAGAGCTCCCCACGAGCGATTGTAAAAGATCAAGCGCTAACAGTCAGATGATTTAAAATTCTGTACCGCAATTACCGCAAAATATCAGTATATGAACTAAAAACGTAAGCATCCTTGCCACTTCCTCCCTCCTGAAACGTTTAAGCGTATTCAGCGGCATGGTTTTCGACCTATGATCGGACCTATACGTATTAAATGCTTATGTGTTTGTAAATATGGGAACAGATCCTCTATAGATGCAGACAACAGTTGTCGATTCCAACTTGGAAAGTTTTCACTTGTTTTAAAAGCTTTGGCTGTTGTCAAGTGTTTTAGGAGTGAACTTAATTTGCCAAGTAAAAACAAAGGTTCCGAGATGCATTTGAACGACTGACATTCAGTAGTACTAGCAATTCTTAGTGAAATCAAATAATCTTGTCCTGTTTTTTAGAGCGATAAATTGATGGTGCTATATAATAAATGATGGATAAAAGATAAGGGAACGTGTTGAATGTTTGCTGTATTCATACTTCTGTTGTGTTATAGGGGACTTTGCTTTGCAGTTTGTTTCGATCGAATGGATTCCTCAAAATATTTGCGTACACTTTATGGTTAGTTGATTTTAAATTTCCGAAGCCTTCAAATCCTCAGATGCTTCTTTGTAATGGACGATGTTTATTTCTTAGGTGAAACATTGATAGTTGGAGAGTAAAACAGGAAATGACACCGAGCTAACAATCTTCTGCGATTCCTAATAACAAATAGGGAAAACACCGGAGGCAATGTGACTTTTTCTTGGTGTAACAAAGATGGCTTTGAATTTAAGTGGGTTAAGTTCTTAAATCTTGTGAGCAATGACTTCAAACGAAATTTTTATTATATAATATTCCAGATAAAGATTATTCGCGATTTATGTTACATGTTCAGCAACAGGCTTCTATAAAGGCACATAACAACAAAGTACGTATAAGATGACATTGTATGAGATTAACTGTCATCATTCATTCATATGGCGATCATTCGCCTGAGCTGTAACATATATGACTTAATAGTTTACGACCTAAGAGCTGAACACGCGAGAGAATCAGTGTGCCAGACTCTCAACTGAGGGCACTCGGAGACAACTAGTAGTTGTATGCTACATATCGGAATTATCCACGTGTCTAGTAGAAGTACACCCGTCAATAGAGCCACGAAAGCGCCTGTCTGTACATAGCTAGTGAGGGAAGCGTATAGAGAAATGGATAACAATGTGAGGCCAATAATGGTCTAGCTACTTCCAGTTGTTGTCTCCCGTCGTTCCCATGCTAACGAATTCGCCATCTATTATGGCGAACTTCACTCAGAGATGGCGTCGGTCCTCGGAAGTCTAAAGCGTAATTTCAAATCTTCGATGAGCAGTGTGGCGTCTAAAAGGAGATAAACTAGTCCTTTCCCTGGCGAGCTATGAAAACCCAGAGGAAGAGATTTTCATTCGTATAATTATTATTGATTCGCCCAACCTCCACCAGGCGCTACACGAATCACGCGATAAGGAAAGTTCGTATCGTCAGTGGTGGCAATTAATGCCTTCTTTTGTCTGTAACTGCTCTATGAACGAAGGATGAATCGCTGAGTGCTAGCTGGAGATTTATTTTCTCCATGCCGCTCTCGCAGTTCATCTTTCCCTATTTCGTCATCAATTATTAACAGTAGATTTTAGAGTCTTCGCTCGAACGCTCCGATTGACTTCAATAAATGGGAAAAAGGGGAACGAGCATAAAACAGACTTTGTGCTCTTCTGGCTTCCACTTGAAACTGCACAACGCCGCGAAGTAATACGACAGCTTTTCTTCCAGCTACCAAGGAAACAAAAGCTACAGACATAAATGATTATTCAAGCCATGTCGTAAACAACAATCAAACTTTAAAGACGTAACAAATAAGAATAAGATCAGGTAATCAGCTCGGAGAAAGTCGACATAGATACCGCTGCGGATTACGCCTTGAGCTTGTTTTCCCCCTATTAGTAATTTTGTTCGTCGAAACTAACTTTTACAGCTTATTTAGTCGAAATACTAATGAATGCCTCGATATCGTTGAGTGTTGCCTGAACTCGAACTGATGAGTTCCCCTTTAAGAAAAAATTATTCCGTCCAAATTACCTTCACTTTATATAAAGGAGTAAAGAAATCCTTTTTGCCCTTACGGTACGCCTTTGCTTATAGGAATTGGTATGATTCGCGTCGCTGGCCTTGAGTACGACATATTATTATGGGCATACTCATGAGTGCGATTAGACGTCTTCCTAGACGAAAAACCTCTTAGGAACATTTGAAGACGAAGGTTTCCACGATTTAAATCGCCAATATACCAGACAGATAAACGACTGGTGTACAATATGGCCGAAATTAGCCGCACTGTAAATACAACTTTACTTAAAGGGCTGTGACTTACGATTCTAAACGTGTTCGCTCTTATCTAGAATCTTTTATTCTACTTACAACAACAATAAAATTATAGATATGACGTCCTTTATGGTTACTGGATCCTATGAACGAACGAACGAAGTTTCCTGCTATAGAATACAATGTAGAGTTTTAATTTTGGCAATGCTTGAGTAACAGTCTATCTCGTTATCTAAAACATGCCCTACACTAAGATTCTATTAGTTGAAATAACTCTATCTAGGGCAGTGACGAATCGGATTTGGTCTCTTCGAGCGTTATTTTGTCCGCCGCTAGACCCGAAGCCCATCAAATGCTTGCATGTTTCAAGTATATACTGTAGCATGTAGCGTAATGGACGCAGCTGTGTATTTCTCAAACTGTTTCCAGTCATAACGGACTAGCAGCAGTGTGTTTATATCTTCTATTGAACGATCTCTGATTTCAACGCATTACTCTTAATTTGTTTTCAGGAAACTTTCTTCGTACAACGTACTCATAATCTAGGACGTCTTTTCCTTAAGCATCGTAAAAGATCGACGCAATCCAGATCGACTTGCCGCTGAGCTGAAACCTTCGATGCGCCTTCATAAACATGTTTTCACAGTCGTTTCCCTTCTGGTGGCTACGGCCGCCTCAGCGTCAGTGGAGGTGAGCTTACATAAAATATTTTCTATTGAATAACAATAGATCAAAGAGTTCATATTTAAACAGTACGTCTTTCGACGCAGGTTTGGGCTTAAAACGAAAATCAGAAATTTATCTATTTTGTAGTGTTACTCATCGATTCAATCGGCAATTTGTGTGTTTGGTTATTAAGAAAAAAAAAACACAAAGTTTCCTACGAGACGAGCGCCATGGAGTTCTTTCGAGCTTCTCGTGGACTATTATAACCTGACGTATTCTTCCACTTGCAGCCTGCCGATGATATTGTGGTAGCAATCACTGATTTACTTGCACGTGAGTTTTCAATTCATTCGTAGTATCAACAGGTAGGGTTCATATGGTTGGCGGACGGGTAGCTGGCTGGACTAGCACACGTTTCAGTAGCCTAATAGGTTTCATTGACAACAACCTAAGGCCATAGAATTATATCAAACTTAATACCGTCCGTTGCACATGCAATATTAGTTAACTCCACTTATTTTTGCTGATTATCATTATAATTATTAGAACACTTGAGCCTAGTTAATTAAAATATTTTTGGATGTGTTTGACGACACGTTTACCGTATTTTTTTTATGCTGAAGTCCAGGCGTCCGTAATGACTCGAAACAGCTCGTAGGATTTATTCATTTGTCTATCGTTAGCCATTAAATTTTTTCAAGTTTTTTCAAGCCTTTTTTCAAGTTTCATTATAAACATGTACCTTACATCATTATATGATTATACCACAATACACCATTACATGTAGAACTCAATAGAACCAAGTTTTACTACTAGGTATAATTGAGACTATGTTAAAATACGATACATCAAGTGCCATCATTTTCCGTACCAACATGGACCGCAGCCCGATTTTTTGCGCCCTGGGTATTTAAAAATGGAAAACACCCTGTGCCTGGTAGCAGCTTTAATACTACAATGAATCTGACAAACGATACAGATAAGTTTGTTATAATCAAACATTGATGTTTACTTCAGCAATACGCGTAAATTAAACGATATACGAAAATATATACGTAATGTACAAAATATATATAGTTAAGTCTTTGCAGTTTAATAGGCATTTGATAGAGCGATGCATTTACTACCATCAATAGGTTATGCAATATTAAATGATCCTTTATTCCTGGTAGGGGGAGCGCAAGTGGAACAAACAGAAGTAATTTCTGTTCGCAGCGTCGGCCGAAAGCGAAGATCTGGTCATCAGAACAATGCTAATATTGCGTTAAATGCCTTTGGTCGTCATATTCGCCTCAAGTTGAGAAGGAATCGAAGACTTGTAAGCCGGAACTTTATGCTTCGGAATAACATGGAAGCGAGCGGTTACGATGAGTCTTCCGTTGACATCGAGTGGGTACTTCCCAATAAACATATATATGCACATATAATCCAGAGCGTTAATATCTTGCTTTTACAAACTCCGTCAAATAAAGACATATTATACGTTGTAGTTGTCCTACACAATAGGAAACTGTAGGTATACCCATTTACAGCGACAATGACTGTTCCGTGTTGGAATATAGTTGGACGTTGGGATAACTTCGATGGGCCAAAAGTTTGGTGTCCCTATATATATTTTGTATATGCCGCCATTAATTTTAATTCAGTAACATTTTTGTGCATTTTTAGGTGCTATTATATCGGCAGCGTGCTTGGGGAACCAGCCTCAAAGGCGGCCGTATCACTGTGCGACGGCGGGATGCGGGGAATGGTCTACTGGGGATCAGGAAACAAGACTCTGGCAATATACCCACTACCTCATGACGTGAATTCGACTGCAACGGTCAGTGATGCGCACGTCATTGTAAGCATCAACCAGACCACGAAACTGCTAACAGAGTTTGATGGTATGAATTCCGAAAACGTTTTTCGAAATTCGGCCCGACGGCTTTTTCCTTTTTCACTAAAAAAGCAAGACCGAGTGCTAGTCTTTTAATATAGTAACAAGCTCGCTATTTGTTTGCGTTAGATGCTGACGCCGTAAGCACTTATTAGTCTTTACTTTCAGTGTCTTCGCGACTGATCGCTTCAAACTTGAATCCTCAAATTTGATCGAAGACTTGCCCTAACGTAACTTATAGGAAATCGTAGCCTTGCAATCAACTGCGCAAGATATACAAACTGTTACTAACGCTTGCAGAACTTAGTCGTTTAATTCGTAGCACAACTCTGTAGAGTCGTCCGATAGGGTTGTAATTCGTGAATATCCACGCGAGATGTCGCGTCACTCGCCGAGTCACACCAGGGTTCCAGCTGCCCTTACGATGCCAAGTTTGGGCCATCGTGCTAACGTTACCCGAGTTCGAACTCAGAAGGCGATTGTTGAAACGGCTTTCTTTGTCGACGAAAGCCTGTACAAACACATTGAGCACGTGTTTCCCCGTGACACGCGTCGCCAGGTCGCCATCTTCGCTCTGACCCTCATCAATCAAATGCAAGTAGTCTACGAGCAGGAGTCCCTTGGTGGTTTAGTGAGCATCACGCTTACATATCTAGAAATCATGTATCCGCAAGCTCAGGTAAATTTAATGGCATTATTAGCCGAAAGTATTCTTAATTATGATCTCGTTGTTAGCAGAAGGATCTTAGTAGTAAAAACATTCAGTTCTAAAAAAGTTCCACTATTTCTCTTCACTTTGAACTTTTTCAACCATCTAGTTACGTGCACCTTATGTCAGACGCAAATACCGAAACACATATTTACCCTTGGCCGTTGTCCCGTGTTGTTGATCACAGTTTGAATAGAAGCCATTGCTATCACCTGCGAAGCGCTTACCGACACATATTGCCTTGTCATTGCAGGATAAGATACCATCAAACCAAGACTATGATTATTATTTGACGTCGTTCTGTATATACCAGCAGGCTCGGAGGAACACAAAAGATAGCGAGTATACGCACTGGGACTACGCAGTTCTGATCTCAGGTAGGACTGGTTTCAATCTTGTTAAATGAGGACTTCGTTGCCGACCCCTATTTCGAGCTCAATTGATCATCGAACAACATTGTGACCTAAGTGAATGAGCGTTCAACGCGTAGCCGTAAACAAAATGACTAAACTTCACAATATTTGTGCATTCTTGTTGATGCTGTATTTTGCTGTGCGATAATTTTATCCACTGCAACTGTTACTATGACTACCAGCAATGAACCTGTACGCTAGGAATAAGCACGGTCATAAAATGAAGGACGTAGTAGGCATGACAGCTGTGGGCGGTATGTGCAATGAGTTGCATTCATGTGCATTACTGGAGGGCAGAGATCTGCAGAGTGCCCACATCATTGCGCATGAAACAGGTCACTCACTTGGAATGGAACACGACGGTGAGGGCGACAACAGTGTTTGCCCCTGGAACAAGTTCATTATGAGCTCCACTACCGGCTTCACTAAAAAGACGTGGTCCAAATGTAGCCTTAAATCCCTCCAGGCCTTTCTCAACACGGAGCGCGCTGACTGCCTTTATAAACGGTGAGAAATCATGATTATCAATGATGGTTGTTTAATACTATCGGTAATTACAACCCATATGCCTCAATGTATTGCAAAAAAAAGAGTGCAGCGAAAAAACTCGATACAGGACGAATGTACTTCCTGTCTACCATTGACAGATCTTCAAATAAAAACTTCTTGGCGGGTCCCGAGTCCCGGATCTACAAGCTATTTCCAGGAGTCCACTACACAGCTGATCAGCAGTGTGAAATGAAATTCGGAGACGGTTACCGACGGGCAGGGTTTCAGAATCTTGAAGACGTGTGCCGGATACTCAAATGCGAACAAAAGACTGGTGAAGCACTTCTGGTTCGCAACACGCACGGCTATACAGCAATGGAAGGAACTCAATGCGGAAGAAACAAAGTACGTATTAAAAAGCCTGTTCTGCTACTCTTCACGTTTGCTTCACGTTCAAGTTTTAATTAGACTTGCCTGCGGGTAAATTATGGACATCTTCTGTTGGCGAACGCTTTTAACGTAGCCCTTTCAAGTCACGCATTGTATCTGAGGAAAACAACAATTTGTGTTATATTAGCTACCGGCATTAGCTGCTTTATTACACAAATAATTTCGGTGATTTTTTCAGTGGTGCCGTGGCGGTGTGTGTGCGGAAATTACTAACGGAGACCACAATCTGCTGCGAGAATCAAAGGAAGCCTCGCTACGTAACCATGGGAATAGCTGGAATCAAACGCCATTACCACCTCCACGGATTCCGATGCCTCCGCCTCTGTTACCTTCAAGTGCACGAACGCCCGTTCCCGAACAGCCCGTTCAGGCTAGCTGGACCCCCTGGTCAGCTTGGGGGCACTGTGAAAGCGGGTGCACCGCCCGCGTTGATCGTGTACCGAAAGCTATTCGCATTTCCATTAGAAGCTGTATCGACATTAATACGTACGTTTACTTATGATACACATTGTAATCTAAGATGTACTTCTTGCATGTAAACTTATTGCGCAATTACGTTTGCCTAATAGTTTTCATCGTAGTCGATGAGCCGATCTCTCAGGTGATTGACTTGGTTCTTTTGTGCCGTTACCACTGATCTCCTACAGAAACACGACATTACCATCGGACAAGTGTGCGAAAAGCGACTCGGGCGGTAACATCAAATCGCAGCTTTGCCAAGAGTCCATCGTAAGCATAACCTTATTTTATCTGTTTTTTTTACAGCATAATCACCCGTTTATCGATGCTCGTACGATAATCAGATGACAGAATCATCAGTACCAGTGTTGCGTTACATATATTTAACTTGACGTGTGCGCAAATACAGATGACGACGTAAATGCTAACGTCATGTCACGCAAATAGTTATCATTCGAATTACGTTTAAACATATTTTAGATACTGAGATAAGCAGATATTGCTGAAGATATCATTGCAGAGATAGCAAATACTCCCACAGTAAATAGCATTGTCGCATGAATATTCAATACTTGTACGGTATAATGTTGATATAATATCATTTTCTTATAGTCAAGCCAGTAAACTTTACATCAAAATCCGTATTGTTTAACTGAGATTAAATACAATAAAAACAAAAAGTAGAATTGTTTTTCGTTTTCAGTGCAACAGCTCGCGAGCTTCAGATCTGGATCGCATGATTCAGGACACCTGCATAGCAGCTATGGAGCGTAATACAAGTTACAGCGGGACAGGAACACAATTCCATCAAAATGATGGTCAGTTCTCTTACTCATTTGCTTTCTTGCAAATTACGTTAAACTATAATTGAATTTATAATCCCCCACTGCGACCACTACCACTAAATACCTTCTGGAGTTTTCGCAGTAAATTATACTCCGAATTATCCGTACATCGTTACCTACATATGGGTTAGTAAGGTCTTTCTCTCTATCGCTCTCGTTTACTTAGGATGGAGTCAAAATGGTTCATTTTGTTACCTGGGTTCCACTTGAGTCATGCACGTCGCTTAAGCAAAGTAGCTCAAAAAAATGGCTGGTTTTAGGATTTACGCATACCGTGACTTGGGTTTTAGGATCGTTGGAATTTCTCTTTTGCATGATTCGTAGCACTGCTGGAACCAGAAAAACAAAGGGCTTCTAGCGTTTCTTCAATTTCCCATATACGACAAATGACCGAATCTATTCCGGCGTAATTGACACCCCGTAACATGATCACACGCAAGCCTGACATATATAGCCATATATTAACTATCGTTGCTATATATATACTATATTTGGAAATTTCTTAATAGAATATTAAGAATAAATGTAGAGAAGGAAAGTTATTTATGGATACTAGCTCAAGTCGAATCGAGTAAACGAAAAAAATTTACAATCGATCTCAGTTTTGCTGACCACTCTAGTATATATGAAAAAGTTATGGGAAGTTATGGGAAATATCTTAGAATGGTTTTTTAGGGTCAAGCAAATACTTGAAATGGATAGTAGCGCTAGTACCGTGTGGACCTGGGTAATTTCTTCGATGATTATATATGTCTCGTACTGCACAGGGCGTTCAAAATGGCAGACGCACATAGCTAGCTATCTGAATGCGGATCAAGGAACATTCTGAGCGCATACGCATAAACGACAAATTCGAATCTATCTATCTATATGATATGTATAAACTTACGGAACAGGCAGCAGCGTGAACCTACTGGATGTGGTTTAGCTCAAAATGAAGATTAGTTAAACTTCGAAAATGAGTAGGGCTATTTCCCAATTCTGCATTCTTAAGTTACAATGTATTCAGTGGCTTGTAT
Organism: Varroa destructor; assembly: GCF_002443255.2. Lineage (NCBI taxonomy): Eukaryota > Metazoa > Arthropoda > Arachnida > Mesostigmata > Varroidae > Varroa > Varroa destructor. Next base: position 28,962,915 of record NW_019211455.1, on the reverse strand, counting down.
AACACTTGATGTAATGATGCGCAATAATGTTCTTTTAATTCGGAATAGAGAGGTACTCGTGCCGTATATGGTGCCGTCGCGATAACGGAATAGTCGATTATATGGGTGTGCTACCAGACGGTGCCGAATGTTACGCGCATGACCAGCCTGCTAATAAGTTCTGTGTCAAGGGCAACTGTATGCGCTTCGATTGCCAAGGAAATTCCATTCAAGTTCACCGTGAACCTCGACGCGAAGAGTGGAGTAAGTTGATCGATAGATAGGGTACCTAAACTGTAGGGTATGCACGCATACATACTATAAACTAAACTGCAATAAATCCTTGTTTATGTTTATGCCGATTGCGAACTACGTACATTGTATTTACTACCATAAAATTGGTTATTAGTTACTATTTGATTTGGATAATTATAATCATGGTCTTGATTACCGCTGAGGCCGTCATAAAGCCAAAAACTACGATTTTTATTGATATTTTTGTTAGCTCCTTTGGGTAATACCGTCCCTCACGTGAAATGATCTTGTCGGAATGTGGCGGTAGGAGAAAGTAAGATGTTGTTAGTCTGCTTTACTGAATTCGGTCGGTTGCGAAACGGACACAAGATGTCCAGTTGACGTTGTTTTTTCTTTAAAAAAAGGAAAAACACTTGTTTTTGCACTTTATGCTTTGTATGTAGCATGCATTGCGCCCGCTGTTCGACTTCCTTCAAAATCAACCACAAAAAAGCGTCCCACAGAGGACGAGAGCGCCAGAGGCGGAAGCGGGTCCCGAAAACAGTGTAAACACTCGTGTATTCGCGGAGGAAGGGGAACTCTCCTCCAACTGGGTTGGTAAGTCTCTCTATTTCGGGTGCGGTCTACTGGTGATATCCAGCGTCGTTCCTAACGGCAAATTCATCAATATGGGTAGAAGATCTGGTGGATAGTTTTTTCAGAATATTGCGTCACTGCAATCGATTGCGCATAGTGAAGTTCACTAACTTATACAGCGTTGCTGAAAGGCAATACAATGGGCACGGTAACGGCACGTTAGAATTAAAATACCTCATGCCTCCATTTTTTCAGTGCCGACTGTGCAATGGATTCAATGGGCCTTTGTGATGATCGAAGCGAGGTGGGTGGTGTGTAACAGATACGTCTGTAGGCCTTAATAATGGATCATTAATATGCGCAGAAATTTCTGGTATCTTCTGTTAGAAAAGTCACTATCGTGCGTTTACTTACACATAGAGCCGACTACACGTCTGTTGTGTCCTCCTGCAACAATATACAGTCAACAAAATACTTCAGAATTGATTGGGCCTTCACTAAACACGTAATTGATACTTTCGTTGCAGTGCTCCTCTGTTATTGAAGTTAATGAGTATGCGACAAATCTGTGCAAAAAGCATCAGCGTAGATATACTCATCTTTTTAACGGAGTCGGCATACAAAAATCCTATAAAGATGATGGTAAGTTACAACTGAGTTCCCTTTTATTATCCTATTCTTATATAACAATGTAAACAACAAATAATAGCATTAAAGATGTTTTGTGCAGATATAAGCAATAGCGGGTCTCATCAATTCTAACGGAAGCTGTTATCGAAGATAACGTAAAGATCATGCCTCGCACGGAATTTGAAATTGCATTATGTATCTGCCTATGTAACGCGATAATCAAATTACTCAAAAATAGCTAGCTAAATATAGAACAATCATCTTCTTCAACCTGAATCCATTAAAAAAACAAGCACTTGAAGGAGGCGGCACAGATTCCAGGAAGATATTTATTGCGGAACCATATGTTGACTATTCAAAGTAAGGTAGGTAAACGCAATTTCAGAAACCCGTGTAGAAAGATTCATCTGAGCATTTTCCGACTGTCTTTACGTATCTTCACCTAATTTTGTTTGGCTTGTTGTTCCGATTTCGCAAAGATGACGTAGACGAGCAATGCGTGGTCGCTTGCCAGGATCTTTTTAATCCATTGATGTTTTACGGAATGGATACCCTTGAAGATACGCGTTTTCCGCCCGGAACGCCTTGTCTAGCTGAGGGTAGAGCCCGAGGCTATTGTCACTTTGGTAAATGCGTTGACGAACGCAAATTCGAAGCTTCTCTATATCGTACTACTCAACAAGGAGAACAGCACGTTGAACGGAAAATCAATACTGGTCAGTACGCTACGCACGATGTCGCAGACAGCGGTAAGTCGATCTAAGCACTATTCTGAGACTCTACCTGAGATAATTAGATTTTAGAACATATTGCACGCAAAGCAAGCCGGTGATCAATATCTAACGCTACCAGCGAAGACAAACTCCGGAAAGATATAATTTTTTTGGTTTCAGATCTCCGGCGTGGTACCCGGACGAAGAGGTGGATTTTCCAAGACATCTACATAGTCAGCCTAAAGAAGACACTTGCTAACTTGACCACTATCTAATGAGAATTTACCGATATGTACATATTTCATACATTATATTATACTATAATATTTAGCGTGTAATATAATACCATTTCACATGTTATACCACACATATGCCATACTACATGTCTGTAAATATGACTTAAATATTACTTTTTGTACAAACAATGAGTAGATATTTTTGTTTTACGATACCTATAGTTTATTTCGGTAAAATTGAATTTAGATCAACATACGCAGTCCGTAAGAGTTTACTTGGCTAAGTCTCTCTCGCGCTCTCTCTCTCTCTCTCTCTCTCTCTCTCTCTTGCCTTGCTAAAAACGTACTATTCTACAGTATCGGATCCATAAGCAAAACATCAACCAGAAGACATCTATACATTATCTAACTTTGCTTGTTTTCGGCACTCCTCCTCAGTCCTTTCGCTCTCATACATATATATATATATATATATATATTTGTGTATAACGTCTTAGAGTCGAGTATCAAACAACTACATTGTATGTTTGACCATCTGCTCAGCTGATGCTTAGCCTCCCTTTCTTATGGTGTCGACTCAGAGTTTGTTCCTTCAACAGAAACGGACTCAGGCTGTTGATTGCTGTTTCAGTGAGATGGGATCGCACACAAGCGAGGTGCATAGCCGCTGCTGCATAGACCATCGCTATTGCCTCTGCATTTTCATATCGCTTCATGACAGCTCTAGCTTCCATCCTGTTTGCAGTAGCGTACAGACCTGTTGGGTCGGTCAAATGTAGCCTGTTGGTCTTGCTAGCGGTTCTCGATGTTCCGGCGCCAGGTTCACTTCTGCTCGGCTAAGCGCCTGACCGTTGTGTCCTCCTGGAGGTTCTCCACCTCTCTGGCCACGACCAAAATCTCGATCCCTGCCGCTTCTCTGTCCCTGAACAGCCTGTTGGACCTCGTCGAATGACAGTCGGATCGAACTTGCCGGTGAGTAGGACCATTCGGGAATAGACTGCATCAACGTACCTTTAAGACCAGCTGTGTGACTTTGCCCATGATGAGCTGGCGAAAGAAGTGAGGTATGGCTGCTCGGGGGTCGTGGAGGGGGCGGTGACGATCTCGAGTCTTCATCTGCCCCATCGAAATCCCCCACTGGTGGTATTCCCATACCGTGTGAGTTGACATCGCCGACAAACATCGCTCTATTAACGCCTCCCGAAAATGTCCGTTGAAGCGAGGTAATCGGCGGTTCAGGTGAAGAGAAAGCAGGTTCTTCCGAGGCAGCCAGGGGCTTCTTGAGCACGAGAAAGATCACGCAACCTACAAAATGTTGACATACATGACTTAGGATGCGTCTACGATAATGACAAAACTGGCTGAAAACTATGTATCAATAACACAGGGCGGGTCAAAAAATGTATACATACTTTACACTGTCTTTGAGAATTTATTCTCCTTACCTGCGGTCACCTGAGGGTTACCTCATTGAACATCTAGTTCAAGCAACAATTTTCAGTTTGAAAAACTCATTTCTTAAATTGGGTCCGAGCCTTCGTTCGTTCTCAGTCTAAAATTTAGGGCAGACAATAGATGCTTTCTGACAACGTAAAGTGTCTATACATTTCTTCACAATGTAACGAAGTAGTAGTGGTAAGTAGGTAGGGCGAGACAGTGTTATGTGTGACCGAGTGACAATCTACTCCTCTTAAACTTTTCTATAGTAATAAGAATGATTCTTAGTACAAACTACATGATCGTTCGTTTACGATATAGCATTCGTACAAACGAGTGTTGCAATGAGAGAAACTATTCCGATAACCACGCCGGCCACTTCACCGGCCCGTAACCTGTCCTGTTGATCTGCTTGGGCAGGGCCTTCGGATTGGTCTTCTCCGACCTTCGAAGGGAACTCCGGATATGCGTATCTGCTACGAACGCCTTCTAGCTGAGAGGCACTTCGCTGCTGCTCCTCACTTCGTTCAAATGATTGTGAATATTTTTTCTGCTGCTGCTGCTGCTGCTGATGATGATGACTCTCGTGTGGCTACAAAATAGATAATGTAGTGTACATCAGATAAAGGATATATAGAATGAATACCCTCAGAAGATTCCGTTCGTTCGAATCTGTGATGTTCAGTTGCGTCGGAAACCGTGACATACATATTCAAAGTTACTTATAGTGAAGTTTAATATGACGGCCTATTTTTTGTGAGGGCTATTAATTTACCCATGTATCTATTAGTGTCAAAAGTTAATCTGAGATCGAGTCAAGAACTACGCGTATTTAAAGGAGTGAAACGCACACGTTTTTGAAACAAGCTCTTAGCTAATGCGATGCCATAAAAGAAAAAACATATTGCGAAGCACTCAGTGTATGGCTGTGAACATCTGATTTGTACACTGTGAAACAGAATCAATCGTATTATGCAATTTGACCTATATTTTTTCGTGTTAAAATACTGCAGTTTAATGCAAACAGCTTTGAGGCTCACTAAATAATAAGCCGAACCAAATTTATTTTTATAAATGGAAACGATTCATAAATGTTTGTCGATATTAACGTTCATTGAAGTCTGTTTCAACGTCTTCCTCGTCCCTCGCATCGCCACGAAATGGGACAAGTGCGATTCATAATCGGCTAACGTATCATTTGTTGTACCTGCATTGTAGTGACGCCAGGCTTGTGATGCCTTACGGGTCCAATAAAGGTTGCTTGAATGTTGTGGCGCCTGTTTTGCGGGTTTGCAGCTCCATCCTCTTTAATATTTGTGTAGAATGTGGATGTTGCTGAAGTTGAGAGGACCTTCGGAGGACCAGCCTCTGCAATGGGTTTAGCTATAGCGGGATAGCCTGACGAAGATTCAGGCCTAGAAGAATCAAAGGGACGGTACGGCGGTGAGGAATAGGTAACGGTCTCAACAAGCGTTTGGCCATTGTTCTCGTCAGTGATCGGCCGACCAGACGGTGAAGGCGATATTGGGAAGGTCGCCGTCGACGATGCTGTGGACGTAGGTGCTAGCGTAGCTAAGGTTGAAAACCGACACGAGACATGAAATGAATGCAGCCAATCAAAGTATATAACGCTAAGAGGAAAAAGAGAAGAAATGAAGAAAGAAGATGCTTTGCACTCTACAGTTTAATTTAAGCTAGCTGTTGTAAGACGGAATTCGGATACTATTATAATCAATAAAATGAAATTTAATTGACGTGCACTACCTTTTTTTTATTCCTCTTGCGTGAACAACGTCAAAGAAGATAGAAGCAACAGGTCAACGATTTAAACGCCATTAGCGGTCAATCGTAATCCGCATCTGTTGGCAGTACATTTAGCGGTAAAATAACTTATGTTCGTCCTAGCCACAGTTACACAAAAATTGGGAAAAAGCGTGAAATTCTAACTTTATCTTTTCCATAGCCAGTTAAATGATTTCCTGCAATGCCTAGGTAATCGATCCGTCATCGGCGTTAATCCCAAAATAGCAGAACCTAACACTTTGTAGCTTGCATCAATTGCAGTTAACTTATCCTGAGAAGTACAAAACCTGTTTTCTTAAATTTCGTTGCTAACCTGTTGCCTATGAGACAATCGCAGCAATTTAAAGTTAGGGAACCACGTTATCTCATGTTTAAAAATAGGCATATAAAAAAATCGAAATTCGTCCCCGAGCTTACAAAAAAAGACAATTTGATGTGTTTCAGTCGGCAAAGCTTCGCAATAAAAAGACCAAAAGAACCGGTCCAGATACATAGGTAAGCTATGACCCATAAAAAAACGGGAAATAGCCTATTGTGAACGGTCTTAGTAAAGAGCCGAAACCCAATTAGCAGCATAAATGATACACCTCCGGGCAAAAGTACTCGTTTTCTGCCGTAATGCAGTATTTATTGTTCAATTATATTTTTATCCTTTTGCTAGCCAGTGGGAAAGAGTTGATCATCAATTAGAATACCTGGCTGAGCTGCCTCAGTGGACAGAGCAGCAGCGTCGTTCGTACCACGAAAGTTTCCGTGTTTGTCTGTTTCAGTCGTGTTACTATTGGCATTCGGGTTTTTCTTCCTGTTAGCCGATTAATGCTGCTACGCTTTCGAAGTTGTTGCCACTGCCATTCATTCTGTTTGCAGGTGTATCAGCAGCCGAAGCTGCAGTCCACTGAAGCTGTTCTTCTTCCTGTCGTGAAGCAATTCAATTGTTCGCTAAACAAAAGCTATTTACGACAACGATGGATGTTGAGGTTCACATTGTTATTGGTATTGTAGGTGTTGCCACGTCTGTGGCTCGTAGCATTACCGGCGTCTGAACGCCACCGGAGATGACGGCGTTTGTGGCATTTTATCCTCTCACCCCCCACCAACGGCATCTCTGTCCGTTTATGCGTGACAGCAAATGCCCCCGGTTCATTAGTCCATCTAACAGTCCGTCGATCCAACATCCTCATAGGATAGTCCAAGAAAAGTTAGTCAGAAACAAACCAAAAAGGAAGAAGCCGAACAGGAATCTGCGCGCTGTTGATGCCATTTCCGATTCTGTTATTGCTGATGGTGCTACCCTCTGGTAAATACCAAAGTCCATCAAATGACTCTTAGCAGTAGCGATAATGAGGCCGGAGAATCAAAAACATCATAGCGTTCAAGTAAAGTTTATTTTTGCCTCTGTTGGCATCAGATATAGGAGTAACCGGCTTACAACAACGGGCGCTGAAACGCCACACCCCCGGGGGCAGACCCAATGTGTCGCACTGGGCACCGATGAAAGCGTGGAAAAGACACAGTTCTTTCATGGTGAATGGCAGGTACTGACATATTAGCGAAACAGCAACAAGGACCGGATATTCACTCCCATAGATACACTGAGATACTGTATGTCGTCGGTCACAGTGTATTATTGGGTTGGGTGAATGTAGGTTGTGGCCAATGCAAGCGCGACTCTTTCAATTGCGACAGAAGGCTACGCTGGCCGAATCAACGGACCGAGACTACCACACCTTCACGAGCAGCTGACACAATCGCTGGGCGTTGACCTACCATATGTTGTTGATTGGCAGTCGAAAACATCGTATCCTAGTCGAAGCTCCTGTTAGAAAGTACTTTTTACTTGCGCTTACATGAGCAGAAATAATTACAACGAAGTTGGCCGACATGAAGTTACGACAGTTATAATGATTAAGCTGTAAGAATAATATATACCAATCAGGTAGCAACATGCACACCGGCCATAGAACTTGTTAACGTAACATTTCGGCAGCTGGGCGCGGACCAGTAGGAAAGAGCGACCGCCATGATTGTAACGAAAAAAAAAAAAAAAAAACTATGACGAAATCATTACATCAATAAGAAGAGGAACCTTTCTAGCGTGGTAGCAAACGGGGCATCGACTGCGATAGGGATGGCAGATGATACGTATGTCAAATTTAACCCATTTGAATGCAGTGGGGCATCGAAAAAACACTCGTAGCCTCATCGGGTGGGTCGGTATATAACTAAGCGCGCAGATTGATAGGCAGCAAAAATTACTGCATAGATTATGTGAGACGGTGTACGGCTTCTTCTGTTTACTGCCTGGATATTATTAAGCGAATTGTCCCGCATAAGCATAGCTATCATCACAGCTCTATGTTTTTCTCTATAATTTGTGTTATTAGTATTGAAAGCATTCCTCGTTATATGCCCATTAATATCTGCTGGTGACTTGACATAATAAACTACGATGATCTGGCCGTTTATAGATTCAATATATTCATTTACGTATGTACGTTTATACAATTTATTTGCACGTTAATTCTGGGTAAAAGGAGGGTAAAAGTAGAGCTAAAACATGCGTGACATTACTAAATGACTGGCTTTGTCCACTCCCCCAGTATATCATATGACCAAATTTGGACCACGGGTTGCACTCTTTTTCATAGGTATATGTAAGGCTAAAATACTATGGCACATGGTATTAATTATGAAGCAGAAAGTTTCCTACTAACCTTCATCAGCATGAGGTAATACAGAGGTGGCCTGTGCGAGGACAGGAGCTGATGGCGTTGTAACTTCACTCACTTCATCAGTGACAGGTTCTGTTAGGTGGTTCATTTTTCCGTGGTGTCTTCGTAGCCATGTCTGATAGTCCATCGGTCTCTCTGGCTGTGGTGTGGACCCTGCAACGCCCGAAGGACCGAAAGTAGGTTTTTCGAATGGCATGCGCGGTCTTTGCGATGGCAAGCCATCTCTTACTGATGTTAGACCCTGCAAACCTAACTGAAACGGGTATCCTCGGGATTTGGTGGGAAATGCTGGCGACAGGGTCACGTGTGATCGCAAATTCAACGAACCCGAATTAGTTGCCTGTTCCGTTGTACTACTGTCTTACTCGGTAAGACGACAAGTGATTATGGAAATAGACAGAGAAATAACACAGTATAAAACACCGAAAAAAATTGATAAGGTTAGTTTAAATCTGAAAATCTCTTTAAGGCCGTTATCTCTACTGTGAGCCTATCCGCCATATTATTAAAAGAAAATTTAAGTTTTCATATGTGTATATGCATCTGACATTAAACTAGCTACAAATATAATCTATCAACTGCTGAAAATTTTTCTCTCATTATTGTTTGATGTCATTTAGAGGGGCATCAAGTGGTGCATAAGATTCACAACATTCGTCTTAAACAGGCACAGTAATGTAACCATCAAAATTTATTGCAGCCTTTAATTAAGAGCTAACCTTCATTGCTAGATGAAGACTTCGATGTCTCGAGCTCCTTGGTGGTCTCATTGGTTGGACCTTGCAAGAGTCCGACCGACCCAGGATTTGAGAATCCTTCCTCAATTGATTGTTCTTCATCATTTTTTTCTTTGTCATAAGAAATCAAAGCGTCTCCCTTCGTACGTTGAACATGGTACCTCCACGTGTGTATTCAAGCGCAAACGAACTCAGGTAAGTGAGTATTAATAAACACTTGTTAAAACATATACTCGGGTTCAACCCTTGTTCACAAGCTGTTGACTCAAACAGGACTACATACGTACCATCTGGGATAATTGTAGCCGTAAGGAGGGACTCGTATAGGCTTCCAATAACCTGGCAAATCGATATAACCTTTTGTCTCTGTTGTCTCGTCGGACAGACCCTCCGTGGTACTCGGTGCGTCACTCCCCGAAGGGTTTACATGCGGGCGCTTGAAAAATGAACACAAGTTAAATGTTGTGAACTTTGGTTATGTATAGATAAATTATTATAAAACACAAAATTGATAAATGATTGTTTTGGCAGCAAACTGCTCTGATTAGGCAGCGATCTAATGTTAATATTTATTATTAATTGTTAATATTTATTTTTCTAAATGATCTGACGAGCATGAAAAATCGGAGAAGCCTACTCTATCGATTGCTCCATCAAATGACGAATCATATAAGGAGACGTTTAACAATGATTTCCTTAAAAGGCAAGTGTCTTATCAAAAAGACACACAAGAATTGAGGAAAGCTATTGCACATGGTTGAAATAGTCTCTGGATATCCGTTCTTGAGTATCCGATTTACTATAGAAGACATCTAAAACGACTGATAAAACTATTTTCAAACTTTAGAAAAGCCAAACAATAGAATTGTTTGGCGTGTTTAGAGTAAATCTGTAAGTCAACACAGAAGACCCACTGGTCGGCCCCAGTTTTTTCTAGCACCTGATGCTCTATTATCGTGAGTTCGAATTATTATGAGCTCTAGTACCAAACGCATAATTCAATTGTAATGGTTAGCACTTTGCGTTCTCACCGGAGGCTGTCGATAATAGCCGTTGTTAGTAGAGTATCTGAAAGGGATCAGATGGGGTTGTTCTCCTCTATCGTCCGCATTCGTATTTTGAGCTTCGTCGCTTGCTGTGTCGACTCCTCTACCATCGGATTCATCACGGTTGAAGGGTATCACAGGCGGTTTTCGGGGTCGAAGGAGCTTTCGCCGTTGCACCAACGGCGAAAAGTGATCTTCCGAAGACATCGTTCCTGCTGTTTATTTACGAAATGTATAGAGGTATGAGTCGCTTTAATTCTTGTAATAAGAACAGCTGGGTTAATGATAACATGGAGAATAAAAGAAATATGTTTCGGTGAAATATTAAGATTCTTATAAGATACGGCGCAGTGCTTTCATTGTGATTTCAGTTCTGGAGCTTAGAGACAAATCGTCTATGATTGATTTGTACTCACTGGCGACTTGTGCTGTATTTTGTTGTCTATTAGGCTCATCTTCCGGCCTTATTGGTCGCCGACGGCGGTTTACTCTCATACCAGGATAATGGAACCTGAAAAATAAGAATATTTATAGTGAAAGCATTTTCGTGCAGGCAGTTCTAGTTTAGTTGTTCCTTTGCCATCAGACTTGCGACCGTTGAGAACTTTCATCTAAACATCAGCTTACGATGATGCATTTAGAACATAGGGCGAATGAACATCGAATTCAGAAAAACAGACGAATATACAACTTTTACACTCAAACAAGAATGTTAGTTATTAAAAGGCCTGTAATGTTTATGTAACTTTTCTTCCCGCGATGGTACGGCAGCGATAAGCGGAAAGCTATAGATATGGTGTGGGTTCGAATTTGAGAGCACACACTTTGATCTTGCAGAAGAAAATTGGAAAAACAACAAAAAAAAAAAGCGATGTTGGCTACAGAGAGCAAAATCTCTCCATTTTTGCAGTAGCGGATGCCTATTTTCCAATTTACTGCGAAGTGATGGTAAAATGATGAGAACCTAGTGTTAGATGTTTGTAAATTTGTTTTGCGTTACATGGAAAATTTACAGATTTAAAACTATATGATAGCTGCTCAATGCCAATCCACTTTTGTGTTTATACTTCTTGTCTCTTATTGAAGAGATAGCATTAGCGTAGATTCAACAAGAATATTAACGCGGGCAAGTTATCTAATCTGTAGCTTAAAACCGCTCTTTAACAGACATCAGATAGTAGTAGGGGTATGTACTTTAAGGAGTATAATCCATTACTAAACCGTTCCTTCTAGTGCGTTATTATTAGGGCCACCCGCCTCATAAAAGGCACGAATGTCCCTTTTATTCAACATTCAAGCGCTCCCGTCTTGAGTAGCTTACCGCGAGAATGCACTATACTAAATAAAATTCGTAGAAATACAAACAAATGGGTCGAAAGTTTGCCACCTATATTTACTATATTTTTTCGCCCCATCCTTCCAAAGGTGGAAGCATCATTGGCTTGTTTTTTCATGCATCTACTATGGCTAGTTTTTGTTATAACGGAAAATCACGCTGTGAAGACACATGTTGCCATCAACACGTTTGAAGAAACAAAGGCGTCCTTTCTAATGGGATGCCTGTATAGTGTCTCCCAATACAGCCTAACGTAATAATTTCTTGAAAAAGCACTATCTCCATTGAAAATAACTTTCCTAACCTGCTAAGTGGATCAATAGTTGTGTGGTCTTCCCAGGGTCCTTTGTGAACTCCAAACAGTCCGTTGCGTCTCCTGAATGCAGCAGGATTCCTCGGATAAACCATTGAGCTCCATCTAAAAGAAAGCGAACAGGATATTATTTAACTTCTCCAATAACTCAATTCGCTTTTGGGTTGAATGCAGAAACAGGGAAGACGATTTTGAAAAAAGAGGCAAATTTCGGTGACTATGAATAATAAAAACAAGTCAAACATAAAATTACTATGCTTTAGTAAAAAGGAGATATTAAATCGCCAGATCATACCCAGACACCATGAAGATAATAACTCAATTTACTTATTGCTTAGGGGAAACTTTTATTGTGCATGTCGTTCGCTTGGACCGTTTTTGGAGTAATCCGGCTTGGCTGCCACTTGAGCTCCTCGGAACGACGATTCGTTGTTACGTACGCCACAGGTGAGGAAAACTTATTGCTTGACACGCTAAGCGAAAAATCAGATGACGACGTTTTTAAGAGTCTGGGCAATTCTGACAAGCTATAGATACTGTACAATGAGCAATTCTTGACCAATCGGTGCCCATCAATTCCCTGAAGATTTACAAAGTTATGCTCACAGCTCTTTTTGTCGTGATTAGACGAAGCAAATCCTTAACAGCGTGTCCACTAATCGCGCTATAGTGGCTCCAAGACACCCCTCTACTCACATTTGTAACAGTTAAAAATCACAAGCCTAAAAATTGCCTCCGATCATACGTACCGTAGATTATTGACCGACTGTTTTGAGCCAACATAGGAGGCTGGGCTGTAATGGGGCTCTACATAGCGGTTGAAGTCTAGGGAGCGTTCACTCTATTTTATTACTTCACTTTTGATAGTCCTTCCCAGCGTAACCAGCCAGCTTCTAAAAACTTCCTTTCTAACAATAATCAGTGGTTATTATCCCTGCAGTAAGCTCAACTATGCATAAGTTATATGAAAAAGTAGTTCACAGAAACTTGTTTTGTCGTCGGTACTGGCCAGTCACGAAGTCGATCAGTAACTCACCTAACCAATCCAATGGATCTACTTGCTGGATTACTTACAAATTAAAAAGCAACTGCTAACTGTGTCTAAAACAGATTCAAGTTGACAGTCAATTCCGCATTCGCTGCTAACTTACCTGCGCTGCTTGAATTCTGATTGGGGGTTACCAGAACCATCCTTGTGCTGCGCCAGGGGGTAATCACCGGAAGGTTGGATGCCGAGCACAGACGTAATGTCAGCGAAAACCACAGTGCCTAATAGCAATGCCCAAACACCGAACAATTGGCTCGTTCCGGCCGACGAAGTCGTCACTGCAACGTGGAAGTTACACATCCAGTTAATAAGTTGGCCAACAGAACAGAACAGGCCACGTATTGAATGTGTAACTCGCTCAGCCACATAGGGCGTTTTTTATTTTCTATGAAATTTCATACTGACGCAATATAAGCAATTGGCTGCAGTAATCATAATAGTAAATTGTATTAGCTACGATGGCTTCCCGTTTCGTTCGCGATTGCGTCGGTATAACGGTTCGGACGTCTGTCTGCAGGAAGTCCTGAGCCCTGAGATTCCCATGAATTACAAGGTAACTTTTGTGCAATTTTACACAACGGAGTCTAGCTTGGATCAGTTGGTCCCGTCCAAAGCGCTGCTACTTCTGTGTGAAACAGCGAACCGTGGCTACATATACTCTATTGCCGTCTGTTGCTAGAAGGAGCAGAGTGTCCCAAAACTGTGTGAGTAGTTCGACTAACTATAATCTCAGCTATTGTTTACATATAATTAAAAATCTACATGAGATGTTTGAGTTTTTATCCTGCCACAGGTGTTTGTAATCGTTCATCGATCCACTGCTTATCTCGGTGGGCTACGGATTTACAAACTTCTACTGCTTCTAGCGTTGTTAGTCTTCTAGAGTAGACGTTATCTTTCATGTATCCCCATATTGGCAGCAAACGTTGCCAACGGGCTGACTATTCCATAGGACACCTTAATCGAACCAGCTTGTTTCGAAGATCCCAAACAGAATATACTTTTATAGTACAATGATGATATGCAGATGTTCTGTCCTATTGCCACTAACCTTGGCCACTTTCATCAGAGTCGTCTATTGAGGCGTCTATTCATTAAGCATCTAATAGGAATGATCAATGTCTGTGGCCTACAAGGGTTATGTTCTACCTATTTAATTAATACCTGTAAATGAAATAACGAGGATATACACAGGCTTCGACCACAATTACATTAGTGGTTAATCGGTCCAATTTAAAGGCACAATACTTAGCAATTTTGTGAACGAGTTACGTTGTAAATTAACTTACAACCTCAAGTTCAACCATCTGTAAAAGAACTACTTTCTTCCCATAAATGGTAAAATCACAGAAAAAGTACGTTTGATTATTTCCTGGGGCAGTAATGCTAGTGCGGGCGTCTACCTCTCTGACAAACCAAGTTCAATTCTGGTCAAAAAAAAATTCCTTACGTCAACAAGCTACGTTAACGTAGATTGATATACATATG